>NC_087439.1:73754733-74057763 GCF_036321535.1 Camelus dromedarius
GAGTAAGATTTAACTGAGTAAGATTTAAGAACATAGCTGAAATTGTGTCAGAAAGAATTACCGAGTTTTTTTTTTTTTCCTAGAAAAAAAAAAATGACACGAGGGGAAGTGAGTTGAAAAGTGAGCACAGGCCTCAGAGGCAAACAAGAGCAGCCCGCTGGCCGGGACACAGGAGAATTTTTAGATGATTACATGCAGTTTTGGCTGGGATTTACACACTTACCGGTTTGAGAGTGCTTGGAAGAAAATCAGCAGCCTGTTATAACATAAAAAAAAACAAAACTGTAAGATGTAAGCCAACGGCACAAGGTACTAATCTCGAATACCCAGAAATCTGCCTTATTTTCCAGTTGAAAATATTGTGGAAGAAGATGTCTAGTAAGATGTATATTTTCAGGATCTCGTACTTCTTTGAATGCTCTCACTTTTCCTTTCATTTTAAAGGAAGGCATTTTCTTGTTAGAATAATATATTCTTCCCCAGCTTCCATATCAACTTTCTACAGCCTTGAATGCATGAATATTTGGCTCTTGTTCTTCCGTTTTCCCTTTAGAAAGCAACTGTATCAGTTTGCTTCAGACACAGGGTCTCTGCTAGGTGAACGGTGTCTTTAAAAAAATTTCGCCTTTCACATGAAAATATAGAAGAAAAATACCCTACCAAGTCTCTTTCAAATAATTCTGTAGAGCTATTTTTCCTCCTTGCCTTCCTCATCTTGTGAATCCATGTGTTACTACCGATACCTCCATCTGCCTCGTAAAAATGAAGATCTGGTACATGCGCTCCTCTCCTGGGTATTTGGCAAAACTCAGAGAGGAGGCTGTGACTGTCTTTTTCACAAGCCATCTTGTGTGCCCTCTGCATTCTCCCACAGGCCAAATGGAAGTGCATTTGTATCTCCCATTCCCCCGCTCTCTGTCTCACCAGCTGAGCTTCCTGTTTGGCCTTCCTGGTGGTGGGAGAGGGAAATTAGACGAGTTTCTACCAGTACAACGTATGGTCAGAAAGACAATCAGTGTCCACAGAGCAGCATCCCCTGGGTGACAGGAAAGGCAGGCAACAAAGAGAGGCTGTTGGGAGGAGCTGCATGAGAACAAAAAATAAATCTCAGCCCTCAGGCCACCAGGAGAAAAGCTGGTGGGTTGGGGGCCAAGACAAATTAGGAACTAAAGCATTAGGAGATCGCAGTGAACACCGTGCTGTTGGGCGGAGTCTCACGGTCAGCACCCGCATGCTGGGTTGGGTCAGTGCCAGCTTGTTAACAGCCTTCACACCAGAAGTCTCTGTTCACAGCAAAAGGCAGAGACTTCCCGCCTCGCCTGGGAATGATGCTCTCACGAACCCCAGATCAGTTCTTAGCTGCCTCATCCCAGGGTAGTGGGATCATATTTTTAGGAAGTAACTGAAGTTTATTTCCCATTTAAAAAAAAATTGTTAAATACATCAGCAATGAGAATATATAAAAATTTTACTAAATCTTGCTTCAAGGGAAAAAAGCCTACAGCAGACTGATCCAAAAATTCAATCAAGAATTTACAGGAAAAGAGAACAGCTAGATCAGTGTTTCTCAGGCTCAGTACTGTGGACATTTTGGACCTGATACTTCTCTGTTTGCAGGGTGGGACTACCCTGTGCCTTACAGGATGTTTCGCAGCATTTCTGACCTCTACACACTAGACGCCAGCAGAAATCCCCACTCCTTCCACCGGGTTGTGACAACCAAGAACATCCCCAGACATCGCCAAATGTTCTCCAGGAAAAAATTACCCCTGGTCAAGATGCACAGGGTTAGATTATCATTGGTTAGACTCAAATCAAAAAGAAAAAAGTGGTTGGTTATTCTTGACAGGTGTCAGCTGGGTACATAAGTGACTGGGACCCCAGATTTTTAATCCCATTAAAGCTCCTCAGGAAATGGCTTAAACATTTTATCGAGAATGCTATGTTCCCGCTGGAAGGTGATGGTGCATTACATCACACAAAAGTTCTGTCCCAAAGCAGATCCGAGTTGGGGCAATTTTCTTTTACAATCTCTATGACACACTTATTTATATTCATACCTTCTCCTCAGGTATTTAGGCAATACACAATGACAGTTTTTCATACATGCTGCTCTTAAAGGATGTGAGATAGAGCAAGAAAAATATCAGGTAGACACATTTCTAAATATTATCATTAAATGCCTAGTAGGAGCAATCACAGGAAGCTTAGAGAACAAACCCAGATCTTCTATTGCAAAAACCAGGCCTTCTGAAAGACCAAACGTGTTGAGCTCAAGGTCTGAGAATCTGAAGCATTCAGAATAGGAAAAAAAAATGTAAAATACAGTATTCACACACAGAGTAAAAATGGTCAGAATACAGAGCTAACACAGGGAGTTATCTAAAAGGGCTCTATTCCTGACCCCAACCAGAGTGAAAACACAGATGCTGGAGAAGGAGTAGTATGTGAACGGAAATACTTAGATTCCAAGAGCAATGAGAGCAGGTATGAAACAGACAGAGGGCCTATGAAATTGCTCACACCACTCGCACCCCAGCTTGTCTCCCTTGGCTCCCCAGTAGCATGGAGCAGGCAGGCACCTTCTGATGCGAGCTGAGAGTGCTGGTGGCCAACTTGTGGAGAAGGAAGGTGGAGAAGGAAGAAGGAAGAAGGTGAAGAAGGAAGGTGTCACCAAACAGGAACAAAGTGATCTTCTAGCAGAGCTGGAGAATTGACCACCCAACATAAGGTTTAAATGAGAGTCACAGCTAAATCCTGGAGGAAGCTACAGCCCCACCAAAACTCTGGGGAGTCTGAGTCAGCAGGATGAGCCCTTGTCCATGGGCCGTGCAAAAAGAAAGAGTGATTTACATCAGCAGTGGACACTCCAACAGTGGACGCAGCAAGAGCACAGTGGTGGAAAGAAGAAAAAGGGCAGTAAAGAAGACAGACCTCTGAAAGTACAAGGCTGTCATATTTTAAACAGGATCAGAACAAAAGAGAGCCCCAGAGTGACAAAACTAGGCAAAATAAACTGACCCATCATCCTCCTCTCCTGAGAAATTCAGGAGACCACATCTCACTTGAACACCAGCAACAAAAGACAACTGCAAGTGAATTTCCTATAAGGTTACTACAAGCAGGAAGTGCATAAAAAGTAAAACAATATTGCTGCAAATAATAAAGGCATTTGGAAATTCATGGACAGATACAAGTATATTTATAACATTTTAAAGCAAGCTAAAAGAATTTAAGAAAATTATAGAAGAAATAAAGAATTAAAACAAACTATAAGGAATATAAGAGCAAATAATAATGCCATAAAAGAAATAAGAGATTAAAAGGAAGAAAAATTTTTAAACCAAAAGGAAAAGAAAGAAAAAAATTGTAAAGATTTTAGAGAAACAATATAAAAGATAGGCAAAGAAGCTTCAGCATATATACAATAGGAGTCACCAATCTATAATTCAATGAAACTTTCCTGAAATACAAGAAAACTTGAATCTACATATCTAAAGGGCATTTTGTATACTTGGAAAAAAAAATCAAACCAAGCAGTCAACATCAAAACATTGTCTAGTAAAACTATTTGGTCACTTCAAAAAGAAAAGGGAGGAGATCAGGCAAATAGATCAAGTCACTTATAAGGGGAAAAAACAGATTTACATTACACTTTTAAAATAGCAATTGTTTATACCAGAGACAATTGAGTAATATATCTTAAGATGCTCAAGAAAAGAAAATGTGAGCCAAGTATTTTATATACAAACTGACCTTTAAGTATAAGTGCCACAAAAATACTTGTGAACATGTAAGAATAGGATAAATATTGTTCTCAACAGCACTTCCTGAGAACTCTTGTAGAAAATGAGCTTTTCTAGAATCTGGAGAGACACTGGCAAAAAGAATGTTATTGAGCACTGAATATGTATTTACCTGTAGAACTGATTTTTTGTTTAATTTTTGTATGATGATTTTATAAATTGCTACTTTACTAAATTCTCTTTTTAAGTAGTTTTCACATTGATTCTTTTGGGAATCAAGCAATATAATCATATCAACCACACAGAGATGTAGTTTTAATTCTTCATTTCAATTCTTATATCTCTAATTAGTTTGTCTTGTCTAAATTCATTGCCTGTTTCCTCCAGCATGGTGTGGAAATGTTTGCCTTCCTTGTCATTTTAGCAGGAAATTCTCTAAATGCTTGCCCATTGAGTAAAATTGGCTTTAGGTGGAGCTATGCATATATATGTGTGTGTGTATATACACACACACACACACACACACAGATATATATATATAATTGTGTTCAGAAAATATCCACCATTTTCTATTTTAATGAACTACTGTTGAACCTTGTCAAATTATTTTTCTGCATATATGAAGATGATCATGTGATTTTGATCCTTATTTCTATTAAAATGATAGATTATATTAGCTGATATTCTAATCCTGAGACTTTACATTACAAGAAAACTTTATTTGGTCATAATGTATTACTTTATTAATGGGCTGTTCAATTCTTTTTCCTAAAATTTTATTTAGAATATTTTAATTGATAGTTGTAATGAGACTAAATGGTCATTTTATTTTTTGGTGCAAATTTTATCAGGATTTGGTATCAATTTACTTCATAAAAAAATCTGGAAGATTTTTCTCCTTAAACCATGCTCTGGAATAGTTTAAGTATTATTAGGATTAGCTGATTTTTAAAGTTTTAGTAAATTCCTATGTGAAACCATCTGGGATTTAGAGTGGAGTGCTCTTTGATTTTTCTATTTTTTCTCCATTGATCGGTCTATTTATACATTCCATATCTACTGGTGAAGTGTATTACACAGAAAACCATTTATTTCAAATTTACTTGCAGGGAGTTGTACAAAGTAGTCTTTTATCATTTGTAAGGATTGATCTCTTATGAACGTCCATCTTGTGACTTCTAACTTTGTATATCTAAGTTTCCTCTTTTATTTCTTTGTTAGTTTGACCAACGGTTTTTCTATTTTGTTGATTTTTTCCCCCAAAGAATCAGTGCTTCTTCACCTCCTCTCTGTTTTATGTTTCTAATTAATTATTTTCTGTTTTTATCTTTATTAATTCATTGCTACTGCTTTTTTATTTCCTTTGTAATTCTTTCTCTAGATTTTATGTAAGTGTATAATTCAACTGCTTATACGTTATGGCCATAGCAATTTAATGCCTTTCGTACTCGTGATACATTAGTGGCCATGGAATCACATTCTTCAGATCTAACCTGACACAGCTAATATGAATGTTACAAACACACATGAGAGACTGGCCAGACTGAGTTACATCCACACCATCATGCAGCCATGAAAATAAAGGAGTTAAATTTATACAGGTTGCCTAGCAGAAATTTCTATAAAATTTGTTTAGCGAGAAAAAAAGATGTATAAAAGACTCCACAATTTTATCTATAACAAAGAGTGACAAGCCTTTAGATACATGCTAGAATATGACTACATGTCCATGGAAAAGGAATGGAAGAATAAATACATCAGTTATTTGGGGGAGAAGGGAGATCATATGAAAATAATATACACAGAAAAATGTTTTTAAAACACAACCAATAGAAATAACATGATTGCTTAGGATACGTCATAAATATAAAGAGAAACACAAAAAGATGGTCACTAAAACATTAAATCCTGATACCTCAAAATTGTGTAATTTTAGGGGTTTTTAACATTCTTCTTTATACAGTTTTTTTAAAGAATAAGAAAATAGTACAAAATCTTTTTATGATATGGGCAAAATCCCTCACAGTTATATTCATCAGAACTGATCATCATTTCCACCAATATATATTTACATATTTTCTGTTACCTCTATCTAATTTTCCAGATAGATTAAAAAACCTCTCAAAGAGAAACTAATTTTCTGAGATTACAAGGGATTTTAGCTTTGCAGAAAGTAGTAAGAGTGACATTTTTTCCTTTTTGTCAGAAAAACAATGAAGATTTAGGAGGTGATTTAATAATGATATTTATTTTTAAGTGACTATTATATAGGAATGAGTAATCCTTTCATTAATCTAAAAAATGTTTAGAAATGGATTAGAGTTCCATGAAAACTGGAATCCCATCATTTTAGAGCACTATGTTTAAAATTACAAAGGCTTCAGAGAAGCATCAAAAAGATCATCAAAGGATCTGAAAAATAAAATTATAGGGGCAAAGTTAGAGGAAAGTATTGTTCAGCAAAGTAGTCGAAGAGAAACTGAATAATCATTTTCACATCCATAAAAGCCTCATACAGAAGAAAGAGGCCAGCTGGATCCAATCTCCATTAATGATGTAACCAGAAGGGGGAAGGGAAAGGAGGAAACGGCAGCAGATGAGACGCGGGCTAACTACAAAGACCCCGGTGGCAAGATCTGTCAAACACAGAGATGAGTTACTAAGAAGGGTTGTGGGATTACTTCTCCCTTCTCCTAAGGGGCACTTCCCTCATCTCTCTGGAATGGTTTAAATGCAATCCAGCCTCCAGAGAGGTGAACGCCTTCATGACTTACTGGCTCGTCTTGTGCTGAATGTCTAAGACAAATCTGGACAAGGTTAAGTTTAAAGCTAAAACAATTACATTCCCTCCCATCACTCTCCACCCCAGTGTCCAATAATGCAATATTTACTGTAAAAGTTTATGACGCAGCATAGCAAAGATTGGCTCCAGCAGGCAATTTAACAGAGAATGGACCATGGAACAGCGTAAACCTGGCTCCACTACACACAATTTCGACAAAGAAATTTCACTGTGTCCTGTAAATCTAATTAAAATGTTTCTACTGGTTTCCTAAATAATTTGTTCTACTTTGGGCCATTCTAGTCATATAAGATCTTAAAAGCTGCTGTAGAGCAGAGCCTTTTTGCAAGACAACTATGTCTTATTTTGCAACCATATTTCATAAATAGTTGCTTGCTTTTATCATTTGTATCATGAGTATTATTAAAGTATCAATGAAGAAGACATCAATATGGGGTAAGGAATGAGGATTCTTCAGGAAGCAACGTGGAGAAGCCCACAGGAATCAAGCTAAGAAATTAGTAAAAAGACCTAAAGTGTCTTAGAAATAGCCAGAACTTCTGAATCCTAAAGTTTCAATTTTTTTTTAATTTTTATTTGTGGTAAAAACCAGGTAACAGAAAATCTAACATCTAAACCATTTTTAAGTGTACAATTCAGTAATGTTAAGTATATTTACATAGTTGTACAACAGATCTCTAAAGTCTTTCATTTTTGCAAAACTGTGCCAGGCATTGTCTTGACTGCTTCTTATCCATTAACTTCAATTCTTCAACAATATCCTTAGTATCGTTACCACCATTTTGCCGACAGTCAAAGAAATTAGCATCAAAAAGAGTTAATGAGCTTGTCCAGTGTCTCACAAGCAGGAGCTTATCTAAGATTCTAAGATTCTTCAGACACAAGAGCCTGCAGTCCTCTCTCTACTGCCCATTTTTATGAAAGAAAATAAAAATCTCAAGAAAGTATTCTGTTAGCCTACTGATTTATCTTTTATTTAATTATGCTATTTCAGATATAATACTTCATAAAAATCTGCTGTCTGCTTTTAAATATAAACAAGCTCTTCCATGAAAGTAGAAACTTCGTATCTTATGATAGTATGTATCAATGTAAAGTTATTTATATGTTAAACTTTAGGGAGTTAGATGAGTGGAACCATTCTAGAGAGTGATATTCGGGTAGTACTTTGTCAAAAACAAAAAAGTGTGCATATACCCTTTAACAATGCCATCCCACCCCTGGGTATATATCCCAGAGATAACATAACACAGTCCAGAAGAATCTTCATTGTAGTTTTGTGGTTGCAGAAAGCAAGCAATCTCACTGCCCATTCCAGGGGAACAGGTAAAACGGGATGGATGCATGTCATTGAGTTCAGTGCTAGAAAGCCCTTGCAGCCAGAGCCCTGGATCTGCTCGAGGCTGCTCTGTCAGGTGTGCTTTTACGACAGTTGGAGGACAGCAGGGAAGTGGAAGCTGGGCTGCTGCTGCTTCAGCTGGTTCTGCTGGAAAGCAGTTCCAGAAGATGCTCGGGGCTTGCTGACCACACTGGCCTTCTGACTGTGGCTGAACCACTTGATTTTGGCACCAGCAATGTCTCAATTCCGTAGTTTGTTGTTGGCCTTCGGGCTCTTAAAGCAATTCTTTGAGGTTCAATTTTTAACCTTCCTAACAATTCTGGAAACTGTTTATAGGCCTGTAATAAACCCATTTTCTGCTTAATCTAAGTAGAATTTCTATTGCCTGCCCTAACCAAAAACACCACATCACTGTCTACCTTGAAAAGGATGCCTTGGACAGAGTCTGTCAGGACCTGTGAAGATTAACCTGCATTTCTGTGGCTGAGTAAATAGTTTTTGGCCTTTTTTTTTTTTTGACTAAAAATAAGACTTCAATGTCTAGCATGCTTCATGATCAGTAAATATGTTAAAAATAAAGCTTCTTAAAAATAAACATGCAATGGTATCTTCTACTCACTATATATACAAAATGTTTAGAAATATAGCCTATCTACATCACCAGGCACAAATATGACTGTATTTATACCACTATACTCTGTGCAAGACTTGCAGGCACCTCAAGGGAAACCTTGAATCATGTTCTGTTTATTTTTGTTTTACTTTATAGTCTGAGCTAAAATTGAATACACTTTCTTTGTTTGTCTAGTTTTACTTCAGCTTATATGAAACTAAGTATGGAATTTGAGGAATCTTAAGGAAGCCTCTCAGATTCCCTTGCAGCAAAACCAATAGCCATACCACCGAGCAGGATATATACTGTGCCCCTATTCTTACAAGGCAATTTCTGCAGTCCCTTTCCAGCTAGAAACAGCAATTTTCAACATGTACAGAAGAAGGAGAAGCATTTAAAGCTGGTTTTACAAAAAGGCACAATGTTTTATAGAAATAGCACATTCCTGGTAGGTTGCCTGGGCTGGGATCAGAGCAGTTGAGACTAGAAAGAGGACTGAGAGGCCAGCAGAAGGAAACCTCCACTGAGTGGCTACAGTTCCTGAGCCACTGCACTTATCATCGGTGGCCCCAATGCCCGGAGTGTATCTGAACTTTGGGCACCAAGGTTAGACTTCTTTTACCTCTGTCCTTAATTCTGCAGCCTTTTGGATCTTGGGAAAGGAATTGCTTTAAAAAAAAAATCTGTTCTCATTTGCCAAATGAAAAAGGGAGAAGCTTAACTCAACATTCTAGAAAGGGAATGTGAACCCTAACAGCATTGCTTTTATTATGGCTTAACTTAAAATGCTGAACTTGGGAATGAAAAGGCTGCATCTGAGTGCCTGCCCCACTACTCATTAGCAGTGAGACTTTGGTCAAGTCACTCAGTACAGGTTTCTGCTGCTTTGGGGATCATTGCTTTCCAGTCTAATCCCAGGCTTGGGGCTAGGGTGACACAAAATATTATGCATGAAATCTCCTTAAGAACTTGAGAAAAATCACACAATTGTCAGGTGTTAGCACAGAAATGTGTTATACTCTTGTCATCCATGCGATGACTACCAAGTTCCGAAAACAGCATCTGCTCCAAAAACTGTTGCTAACAGACATTCGATCAGACTTTCTTTAGTAAATATTTATCAGACACAAGCGTTTGTTGAATGACCGTATGTATGAATGAGGACAGTGTGCTCCGAGGGAGCGGGGTGGGTGGAAGTCACAAGGCAGATGCACGACACGGTATTGCACGGAGCCTGAGGAAAGGAGAACAGATGCTTCTTTGCTTCATCATCTGTATTTTTCACTCAAAATACAGCAACTAAACTGTAATCACTTGTGAAATTCCTTGCAGGTGTTTTACTTGGCTCTTTCGCTCCAGCTCCAATGACTTTCTACATTCTGGAGTCTGTGGTAATGGCTGATAATGATGTGCAGTGACAGAAATTAAATTATAAAAAGAAGGGAAATGTGTATCGTGGCTGCTCTCAATGACGACAAAGCATAAATCTTGTATCTATTATGATGTTAGAGCAGTTTAGTAATGGATGCTGTGGTGATACCCAATGTCCTAACAGACTCATTGTTTTTCCGAAGTCACCTCCCTGGCTTTGTGCGTCTGTGCCAGTAACCGCACAGCCCTCTAATGTGTACAGACAGCACTTGCTGGGCCTATGAGTGGTATTAAAACACTGAAGAACAGGAAAACAATTTCCTAAGATGTGTATCTAGCATTCTTTCTTTTGTTTCCTCTTTTTCTAGGATAGTGGCAGAAGATTCTCAAATAACAATGAACTATGAACTTGGCTGTTTATTTTATACTCATCAGAAATCACTTTTCAAATTCAGTTAATTACGGTAGTGACTATTTATTTACATGTGTAATACACAGGGTCTTGTTTGATTTTTCTTCTAAATTTGAAACAAATCTGTGAGCTCTTGAAGTTATTTGTGTTAATATTTTATAAGAGATTTCTGAAGACCTCACAATCCCAGAGCAAATAACATTAGAAATGGGGAATCTTGCCAAATTTAGAATCTTTGTATTTTAATGTAGACAATCCTACACTCTGGAACGTGTCCTCCTAGGGATTATATGAAACACATGCTGTTTCACTAGTTAAAAAACCTATTCCTAATACATTTACCGATTTTGGGGTGGAAACTATTTTGTTAAGAAACCTTTCTCTCCAATAATAGCAAATTCCCAAGCCCTACTCCAAACCTCCTAAATCAGCGACCCTGGGGAGAGGGGTGTGGAGAGGCTGTGTTTTAAAAAGCCCATCAGGCAATTCTGATGCAGTGGTTCTCAGACTTTCCCCAGCCCAAGAATCTGCATGTCTAAGTTCCCAGGTGACACTGATCTTACTGGTCTGGAAACCACATGATGAAAAACCACTCCTCTACAATATCTTTTAAATCGTGTTATCACTATAAGTGTCTGACGAACTGAAATAGAACTTTCAAAGTAATTTGACTAAAATTATCAGCCATCAAAAAATCACTTCATGGATTTTCTTCCTTTCATAGAGATAGTATGAGTAGATAACAGCATTTTATCATACCATTGGAAAGCTCACAATTGATATTTTGAAAGTATTGTGCTTTTCCCAAATGACTGAGTCTTGTAACCTCTTGTCTATGTTCTGTTGCCTTTTGGTGCTTCTTAGAGACATTACCCCTGTTAAGCTACTTAAGGCTGTGTTTGGCTTCATCACTTTCCATGGATGGTAGACATGGTAAGAGGTAAAACTCGGTTCTGGGATCCCTCTAGCCTTGTGGTACAAAACTTACAAATGCCACACAAGTGATTTCATGGTAGAATGAGTACTTAAACAAAGTTGAGAACAAGGTTGCCACTGTGCAAAATTCCAGGGGAGCACCATTCACACCACTGCAGAATGGTGGTGTCTGGAGTTGCACTGTGCACGGCCTACATACCCTTAACAATAACCCTAGTTGTGGAGGAGACACAGTACATCCACCATCTCCACACACACACTTTGTACTTTTATTCCTGACCCTTAGTTACAGTGCCTAAAATTAACCACCTTACCCTCTGCCCTGAGGACAGCGCTGATAGTCAGCTAGTGACTTCATGTGATGTAGGATAACTACTCCTACATGTGAGTAGCGGATACCTATTGGGGTGCCTTCCCATTCACGGTCCTCTCTCTGAAATGCCTTCTTACCCAAGGGCATGAACCACTACAGCCATGCCTGTACTACATGGCAGAAGCCGCAAGGCATAGCTAATTGGATCACGCGTGGCACCTGACAGGGGAAAGAGACTAGACTGGCTGACTCACAGCCAGTAAAAATCCTTGTCAAGAGTTTGACCTATGAGATATAAAGGCTAAGCATAGGGAGCTGAATCATATCAATGTAAATCATTAGCAATAAAGCTCAGTGAATCCCTAAGGTTCCTGAAACTGGCCAGGTTCCCACTCCTTCTCAAGTCCAGTAACTGTCATTGATTCTACAAGATACTCTTTTCTCTTTCAGTACTGGTTATACTTCACTTACCCCGACTTCCCCCAGGTCTTCCCTCCCTTCCTCTTACCTGCTCTGGGCTCCAGGAGCTCACCAAGGCACTGCGTCACTCTGGCTCTCCTGCTGCCTGGCTTCCACTGGAGTTGGCCAGGGGAGGCACTTGCAGGTCATCAGAGGGTGGAGAAGAAAGAAGCTAGGGTATTTCTCCCCTACTCCCTTTTTCGATGCTTCAGTGCCTTCTCTGCTAGTAGCTGCAAACCCCAACGATGACTTCTACCAGGAAATCCCTCCCCCAAGGTCTCAACTACCCCAGGCTCGAGAAACACTATTATCTCCCTTCTGCCTTTAGCGCCAGAGGTGGTATCGGCTTCCCACTGTTACTGATCTCGGTATCTCACCACCCCTTCTTTATTTCTTTAACCACTGTGAGCCTCCCTCATATGTCCATTGGAGCCATGTGGGTGAATTCCATTTCCTGCTGGACCCTTCACTGACACTTTCCAATAAATCTTCCTATCACTAGTCAGTAGCATTTGCTTAAATGGGTTGTGACTGGACTGTGGCACATACAAGCAAACTTAAGTAAAATATGCTACCTTTTAGAGGGGCTTTCAAAATTTGAAAAATGATAATCCCTTTCAGGTAAACATGGTCAATTTATCTCTGTTGCTTCAAAAATGCCTTTGAATAGCAGAACAAAAGCATTCAAAAGGTAGCAATGCACAACAGAAAGGAATGGAAGAGATGAACCAGCGATGGCGGGGAGATTTAGGAGATTCGACGGGGATGGAGGAGTAACGACCAAATGATGACGAAGAGCAGAAAACCAGCCTGGCAGAGGGGATACCAAGAGGCAGTGAGCTGACTTCTGCCCTCCACACCCTCAAAAGCAAAGACTCAGAAGTATCAAGGAAGCAGGGGGCGAGGGGGTAGACTTTGGCCCTGCCAAGGAGGATTGGCTGAAAGCCTGTATATGAAGTTATTAAAACTCCAGGTCTCCTCATCGACTCCCCAGGAGGGTTTGCTCTCAAGGAATGTAACCAGGAATAGTGAAGGAAGGGTATGCTAAGTGCGGACCTCAGGGGGCTATGCAGCAGTCTGAGTAAGAGCCCCACATCTGCCCCCACCCCCACCCCCCACTCCCCACCCCCACCCCCACCCCGCCGCCGCCCTCCTCTGCCTGCAGATTCCAGTTGCTGGAGGGGATCAGAGGATTCTCCTCTGGAGAAAATGACCTACCCAGAGAGAAAACGTCCAAATACTGACAACTGGGAATCCAACAAAAGGCCAGATTTTTGGTCTGTTCACCAGAGAAACCCATAGGTTAAAAGCCTCACTGCTACACTACACACAGAAAAAATGTCTTTTTAGCATCCTGCTCAAGTATGAATGGAAAACCCAAGCAGAACCACTCCTTGCCCTCTTGCCCGGCTCTCCATTTAAGATCCCCACATATCCTAAGCACAAAACACCAAACGTATCCAAGAACACATGAGACCTCTCACTCCAGACTTAATACAGAGCCAGCACAGTGAATTACAACCATAAACATGCATTCTGAATATCTTGAATAAAAATTAATTTTTGACAATATACATGAAAAATAAAATGTTACATTTACTTTAGCTTACATTTTCTGATGAAAATATGTTCGAACTGTATACACATTGAATACAATTATGGCTATTTTTAATTCTTTAGATCATTATTATCAGTAACATAAATTATGTAAAAATCTTGCTTGTAACAACATAATTAGTATGTCTGCTGAAATAAAGGTAAGAAAAATAACTTAGAGAACATATAATAATTCAAAAATTATGTCTCTATTGTATTGCTTTTCCAGACATCTATAGAGCTATAGAAGAATCAGACAGGAGCTGTAATAATTAAATTCAATTGTCTTTGATGTTTTAATGATTTCCAGTCATATGAAAACCAGCTTCACATATTTTTTAAAACTTTTTTTATTGAGTTATAGTCATTGTACAATGTTGTGTCAAATTCCAGTGTAGAGCACAATTTTTTCAGTTATACAGCTTTACACATTTTTTTAATTATTATTGTCATTGTTTTGAAAGTATACTTGTCAAGGTAGGAAAATTGAACAGTTTGTTGGCTTGAATTATAACCTCTAAATACTTCAATATATGACATACGGGTTTCCATTTGTAGTCTTGTGCTGGGCCCCACAATATTAGGGGCAGACCTGAACCCCAAAGCATGATTTGAGGAAAGCCTCAGTGGGAAAATGAAGAAAGAGTATAAAGCAAGTCAAAGAAAGAAATATCAAGGACTGAAAAAATCAATGCAGATATCAAAATGCTCTAAAAATTTTAAAAGATTAATAATCTCAAAAATATAAAAGAAGCCACTGTACTTCTGAAAAAAATGATCAAGATTTTTAAATTATTATTACTACAATTCAGTAAGAAAGATCCTCCTTACTTCTTGGAAATAGAGAAAGTGAAAATAAAAGTACAAATACACACTGGTCAAAATTCAACAGTTAAAAAAGACAATTCAATTAGAACATGGGCAAAAAATATAAATGAACATTTCACCAAAGAGGATGTACAGATGTCAAATAAGCACACGAAAAGACCTTTAACATCACTTGACATCAGGTAAATGCAAATTAAAACCACAATGAGATATCACTCATATACCAATAAGAATGCATTAAATAAAGAACAGTGACAGTGTCAAATGCTGATGCGAATGCAGAAAAACTAGATCACCCATACAGTGTTGGTGGGAAAGTAAAATGGTACATCATTATGGAAAACAGTTAAACTGCTTCTTGTAAAACTAAATATCCAACTAGGAACATAGCTGCAATCCAGCAATTGCACTCTTGTGCATTTATCCCGGGGATATGAAAAAGTTATGTTCACATAAAAATCTGTACATGAATTTTCATAGCTGCTTTATTCTTAATAGCCAAAAACTGGGAACAACCCAGATGTCCTTCAACAGTTGAATAAGTTAAGCAAATATGTTATGGAGTACTACTCAGCTACAAAATGGAACAGACAATTGATACACTAAACAACTTACACGAATCAGGAGGGAATTATGCTGAGTGAAAAAAACAATCCCAAAAGGTAACATGATGTATGATTCCATTTACAGCACTCTTGAAATGACAAAATTATACAAATAGAGAACAGATTAGTGGTTGTGAGGAATCAGGGATGGGGTGGGGAAGGAAGGTGGGTGTGGCTATATATCCAAAAGGTCTAGGCGAGGATGCTTGCAGTGACGGGAAAGATCTCTACTTGACTGTTTCAGTAGCCTAGTTATGAAATTGTAGTACAGTTTTGCAAAATATTATCATTGAGAGAAACTGGATAAACAGTGTTAGGGATTTCCCTGTATTATTTCTTACAATTGGACATGAGTCTATAATGATCTTGTAAAAAGTTTAATTTAGAAAAATAATAAAGAAGTATGGTAAGATCTATTCAAGACAATCTAGAAAACAGGACATAAAGAAAAAGATATTCAAACAGGACACAACAGATTGAAAAAAAAATGGAGAACCAATCAAGTCCAAGCAGGCCCTGAAGACACAGTAAGTTACATGAAGAAGTGGCCCAAATGCCCACGGTTCCCCCTTCTCCTGCAGAACCTTTTCTCTCCCAGCCTGCGCCCAGGCCTCATGGGAAATTCACTAAGATCAGTGGACAGAGGAAGGGAAGACTAGAACCTGGTTTAAAGGTATGCAGTTATGTGTAATATGCAGACTACTCCAAAGCAAACAGCTACAGCACTACAGCCCCTTTCTGGGACATCCTGAAGGAGAGTGGTACGGGGAAATCTTCTCAGGGGGCAGAACTTCAGGCAGTGCACCTCATTGTTCACTGTGTTGGAAGGAGAAATGGCCAGATGTGCATCTATTTACCAATTCATGTGTTTGAGCCAATGGTTTGGATAGATGGTCAGGGATTTGGAAGGAATATGGCTGGAAAAAATGGTGACAAGGAAACTGGGGGATGAGGTGTATGGAGAGACCTTTCAGAATGGGCAGAAGACATGAAGATATGTGTGTCCCATGTAAATGTTCAAAGGGTTACAACAGTAGAGGATGATTTTAATAATCAAGAGGTCAGGATGACCCATTTTGGATACCAGTCAGCCTCTCACCCCAGACACTCTGTCAAAACCCAATGGGCTCATGAACAGAGTGTCCATGGTGGCAAGGGTGGAGGTTATACATCGGCTCACCAACATGGACTTCCATTCACGAAGGCCCACCTGGCTATGGCCACCACTGAGTACTCAATATTCCAGCAGCAGAGACAAACACTGAGTCCTCAGTATGACACTGTTCCTTGGAGTAATCAGCCAGGTACCTGGTGGCACGTTGATTACATCGAACCACTTCCATCACAGAAGAGGCAGCATTTTGTTCCTACTAAAATAGACATTTCCTGTGAATATGGATTTGCCTTCCCTGCACACTACCCCAAACTATCCATGGACTTACAGAATGTCTATTTACTGTCATAGTATTCCACACAGCATTTCTTCTGATCAGGAACTCACTTTACAGCAAAAGAAGTATAGCTTTGGGCCCATGCTCATAGAATTCTCTGGTCTTACCATGGTCCCCACCATCCTGAAGTAGCTGCCCTAACTGAACCACAGAACGGCCTTTTGAAGACTCAGTTACAGCACCAGCTAGGTGGTGATACATTGCAGGGCCAGTGCAAGGTACTCTGGAAGGCTGTGTATGCTCTAAATCAACATCCAAAAATGATGTTGTTTCTCTCACAGCCAGGAATCAAGGGGTGGAAATGGGAGTGGTACCCCTCAGTATTACCCTTTATGACTCACTAACACATTCTTGCTTCCTGTCCTCATGCTCTGCTGGCTTAGAAGTGTTGGTTCCAAAGGAAGGGATGCTTCCTTCAGGAGATACAACAATTATTCCATTGAACTGGAAGTTAAAACTGCCACCTGGCCACTTTGGACTCCTCATGTCCCTGAATCAATAGGCAAAGAAGGGAGTTACTGTGTTGGCTGGGGTAATTGATCCTGACTGCTACAGGGGGAAACTGGACTACTGCTCCCTAATGGAGGTAACACAGAGTTTGTCCGGTATACAGAGGACCCTTAAAGTATCTCTTAGGATCACCATGCCCTGTGAGTAACGTCAATGGAAAACAACCCAGTTTGGGCAGACTACTAATGGCCCAGACCCTTCAGGAGTAAAGGTTTGGGTCACCCTACTACGGAAAGAACCACAACCAACTGAGGCACGTGCTGAGGGCTAAAGGACCACAGAATGGCTAGTGGAAGAAGATGATTATAAATACCAGCTCCACACATGACCAGTTACAGAAAACAGGACTGTAACTGTCATGATTACTTTCACCTTGTTATGAATATGAGTGTGTATATTAAACAAATATCTTTGTTTTCTTCTTTCTCTTATTCCCTTAACATGTAATATAAAATATACTTACTTCACATCATAGTACTCAAGTCACAGGATATCAAAAAGTCAACACCATTAAAGGACCTTCTCTCCTCTTCTGGGGAAGAGGTAGGTGCATTTTGGTTGTATGCAGGATAGCTGTACCATATTAGATGGAATTATGACTTTGTTATTATGTTTACTGGGGGATTAATATGGCTTAAGGCATTGCACTGGGTGGCAAGTTGACAAGGGTTGGATTTGTGGCAATTTACGTGTCAACTTAACCAAATCACAGGGTGCCCAGACTCTTGGCCAAACATTATTCTGGGTGTACCTGTGAAGAGGTTTTCTGGATGAGATTACCATGTAAATTGGTAGACTAAAGTAGATTACCCTCCCTAAGGTGAATGGACCCCATCCAATCAACTGAAGGCCTGAATAGAACCTAGAAACCTAACAAAATAAAATTATGGTGAAATGAAATAAAAAATACAAAGGAATAAAATGTATTTGGAACTATCTTAAAACAAAATAATAAATTCCTAATTATAGGCTGGCTTATATCCAAAATGGGCTAGTATAAAGATAATTTGAGATGAAAGGCAACTTTCGTTGTTCTTTTAAACCAGCCTACACTGGTAATACACAGAGCGAGCTGTCTGATGGTCAACTTGTGATTCTCTTCAGGAAAGAAAATACTCCCTTCCGTCTCTGTCCTCTGTTCATATCAGCCCAATTTTACTGATGCATTTGTAAGTGAAGATCTTTTTATTGCAAGTGGTATAAGTTCAACTCAAATTAGCTTAAGGAGAAATAAAATGGACATTGACTTGTGTAACTGAACAGCTCAAGAGCAAATTTTTAAACTGGATGGACCCAGGAGCTCAAATGTCAGGTCTCAGCCACCAAGTCTTACTCTCTGCCCATCTCTCAGCTTCCTCTGTGTTGACTTTATTCCAAGCCAAGTCCTCCACTCATGGCATGAAGCTTGGAGCATCTATCCAACAGCCTCCATTATCCTCCCAAGAAAGAGCCCCTCTTTTCCAAAAACTCCACAAAACTCCAGATTGGTTCTGATTGAACCAACTTAATTTGTATGCCCTTCTACAGATTAAAACCTTCTGGACCAATATGAGACACTGGAAATAGAGAATAAAAAGAGAGAGCTTAGCAAATTATTTGTTAGATTTGTTACTAACTATTTACCACTACTGTAAATGGTATTACAATCCTGAGCACCAATAACAACATGCAGGGTTTTTTCCCACACCAAGAAATTCTCCAACAATTCAACTCAATTCTGACACTGTCTATCTGGAGATAACATCTGGCCCCACAGGTTAAGGGCTCTGTCCTACAAGAATGCTCCCCACCCCCAACATTTCGGATGCCAATCACAAGTCCCAGCTGCCACCTGCGCTTCTCACCAAGCACCTAGACATCAGAGGTTCCAAAGGCCCCTCCCTGAGTTCAATTTATTCACCAGAGCAGCTCACAGAACTCAGAAGAATATTTTACTTACTAGATTGCCAGTGTATTACAAAAGGATAAAACTCAGGAACAGCTAAATGGAAGAGGTGCTTAGAGCAAGATGTGCGGCAAGGACAGCGGACTTCAGTGCCCTCTCCGGGTGTAGCACTCTCCAAACCTTCACGTGTTCTCCAACCTGGAAGCCCCCCAAACCCCCTCCTTTGGGGTTTTTCTGGAGGCTTCATTACATGGGCATGATTTCAACCTCTGGCTCCTCTCTCTTCCCAGAGGTCAAGGGGCTGGGACTGAAAGTTCTAACCTTTTAATCACATGGTTAGTTCTCCTGGCAACCAGCCCCCAAAGTCATTTCATCAGCATAACAAAAAGTGGCTCTAGTCACTTAGCAAATTCCAAGGGTTTTAGGAGCTCTTCAATGACCAAATTTCTTATTAAAAATCACAATATCACAGGTATCTTTTTTTTTAAGTGTTTTCTATGTGTTTGCTGCTTCTATTTTCTAGAATGAGTTCACTAATCTGCTGCCTCACTGCTTCTGCCTTCTAATCTCCCAAACATTCTTCCAAAATAGAATTTCTGCCCCAATACCTCCGACCAACGGCAGGAATGTCCTCCCTAATCCATACACTTCAGATAATCCTTTGACACTGAGGACCATTTCCTCTTAGAAATACTCTCTTCGTTTAGATTCTGCAACACTATACCCTGACATCTTTGGCTCTGCTTTTCAGTTTTCTTGGTGAGTCCTCTTTCTCTGCGCATTCCTTAGGTTAATATTCCTCAACATTTTATCCTAAGCGCTCTGACCACTTCTATATATTGCACATTGGCAGTCTCTTCTGCATTTATTACCTTAAGCACTATTTACAAGTAAATGACTACTAACTATATTTCTGCCCCATTCTTTCTCAGGTTCAGAAGCCTGGCCAGAGACTGCTGATGTTCACCAATAACTGAATTCTCCTGTTCTTTACAGGCACAGTGCTAAAAAGTATTTTTCAGTCACCTTCCTGTTCAAAGTGATTACATGATGGGTTCTAGATAGCAGAAAGGAGAGGAAATGAGATTTTCCAGTCCTAGGACTAGTCTGTAACCCCTTCCCACGTGCAATACCCATTCTTTCAGGTTAACGAAAAAATGCCCAGCGTCTAGAAGAAAGTCCTAGATACAAAGAGTCTGAATTATTTTATGGAGCAGATTGCATCCCACTACTCCAGCCCACACTGTACTTTTGAGTGAGAAATAAATTTTTATTGTGTTAAACTACTAAGAGGTTGTCTGTTTCAGCAGCTCACAGTATTGACCTGAACTAGTACAGATCCATTTACCTAACTGCTTCCACAGCTTTGTCAGACTTGACGAGACACAAAGCAAGCTCTTCACGTTCCTCCCCAGCTCCTCACCTCCTGACATCCTCCTCAGCTCTGAGCTCTTAGTGGTCACCTCGACCATTTGACTACCTCAAAGGGAACTCTGCCAATCTTGAGTCCTTCCGCTCCCGCATCAGGCAGGTCCAGCCTTCCTGTGATCTCTAGGATCAGACCACTTTTCTCTGCACCCACTGTTGCCACTCTAATTGCAGGTGTCATCACCTGCTGGATTACGGCCATGGCCTCCTAATTGCTTTGCCTGCTTATTTTCTTGCTTTTCTCCAATCCATTCTCCATGATGGAACCAGAATTATCTTGGGAAAATGCAAATAGAATCATGCTACTCCTCCAATATTCTGAAGATAAAGCCCAAATATCTTCACATGGCTTTAAAGGCCCTATATTAACTGTTTCTTGCATATCTCTCTAGGCCTGTGCTGCGTGTACTCAGTCCTCTCCCATGCTGAACATCTTTCTGTTCCTTGAACAGACTATGGACTCGGACCTGCTACTGCTTTTGACTAGTGAGCTCAGTGATGTCAGTGACATCATCTAGTTTTATGCTGTAGTATTTCCAGACTGTTTGGTGTAAGTTAGCACTCAAGAGCTGTTGAGTGCCTGACAGACTAAGTTTGATTTGCTCATAGACAAAGCCTATGTAAATTTATCCCATATAAAGACTGACATCAGAGTTCTCAGCCAGATTAATATCCTTAAGTAGAAACATCAAAAGCAACAGTACTTTTGAAATAGTGATCATATTAGTAAGGGGGAAAGGTAGGTAGTGTAATGAAGAGATTCATAAAAGAGAATGGCTTAAAGAACAAAATCATTCATTTCCCACTCACAGAACAGTTCTCATATGGGTAGTCCAGGTCGGCAGGGCAGTGCTTTTCCACATGGACATTCAGGGAGGCAGGTGCCTCCCCTCTTAGGGCTCCTTCACTCTTGAGGATAGTGTTCAAGCCAGAGGGAAAGGAGGAGAGAACATGGGCGAGGATACATAGTGGAGAAAAGAGCAGACAGCGTGTATCAGTAAGGATTCCACCAGAAAAATAGAACCAGTAGGGTAATTTATATACCAAGAGAGTTATTGCAAGGAATTGGTTTATGTGATTATGCGGGCTGGCTGGACAAGCCCAAAATCCTAGGGCAGACTCTCCCAAAGGCCGGGCTGGAACTTCCCAGGCAGAGCTTGGACACTTTAGTTCCCAGGTGGAATTCTTCTTCCTCAAGGAAACCTCAATTCTACTCTTAAAGCCTTTCAATTGATTGGCTCAGTCCCATCCTGAGGATAATCTCTTTTACAGGTAACTCAGATATGAATCACATCTACAAAGACCTTTGCAGCAACCCCTAGATCTGTGTTCTATTGAATAACTGGGGATTGCAGCTTAGCCAAGTTCACCCACAGAACCGATCACTCCAGAGAGGGGAACAGAGGTGAAGAGCACATAGAGGAGGATCACCCAGTGCCTTGAGTTCCTGGTGAACTGGGCACATTCACGTCTACTCACATTCCACTGTGAGATCTTAGTCACACAGGTGCTCCTCACTGCAAGGGAGTCTGGGAAATGTAGTCCAGCCACATGCTCAGTATAAAAGCCAAAACAGTTTTTGTGGATGATTAGTAACCTCCATCACAGCAATGATCAATTTTGAGAAAGCAGATCTCAATTCTTTGGCTATCCACGGCTGTTCTTTATACTACAGAAATAAAAATCACTTGACTCCCTCCAAATAAAGTCTCATTAGTACTTAGAGACCTGAACGCTCTGCTGGCTACAGATCAGCTTACGTATGCAACAGACCACACAGGCTATCTCCTTGGCACCGCTTGCCCAGTTGCTCTTTATACAGTAATGATATGAGCTTTATGATCAAACTTTGGTATTATTTCTGCAAATTTCCATCATTTATAACCCTGCTAAATACACTGAGTCTGGAAAATATCACTGACACTCTACCACCTATGTTAGATTAAATTATTAAGAATTTGTGATTCTAGCAATTAGCTAAGAGGGAATAATAAATAGACTAAAATATTTTGTCCATTTAAACCAAAGAAATTTGATCATATAAGAGCAAGCTTCCTGCCTTGGGTATGTATCCAAGAGTGTGAGATAACACTGGGACCAGAGGTGGGAGAAAGACAAGCTTCAGTCCTTTAGCAGCTTTATTTCATTTCATTCATTTATTTTTCTTTTCTTTTTTCTAGCAGAAATGCCTAGAATAACCTTTCTGCTCACACCTATCCATTTGTTTCCTCCTCATCCTCACTATTCCTAAAATCTATCAGTAAGCAAGGAAGGAACCGGAGACAGCCAGCAATGACCTTGCTTTGTCCCCCCTCCAGTCCTGATTTCCCCACGTGCTGCATTCCCCGCATTGCTGGAATGAAGAGGCTTACGTGACTCCCATGTTAGTGCAATTCTGTATCAGTGCACTCCTGTCCCTAAAACATTGCGTGTGGATGTAGATTGCAGTTACTATTCTAATATATGTCCCCCCTGCAAAACTGAGGTGAAGGTAAGGAGGAATCCAAATAAGGTATGGTACCTGTTTTCCAAAAATTTACAAATAAGTGACATCATAGATGAGGGCAGAACAACATTACGGCCCACCCCTTATGCAAAGAACCTTTGGGCTTTTATGGACATGCTCTCCTCCTCCCCCCAGTCAGTCTCTAGATTTTTCTGACAATATTATGGAAGCCAGCTGGGAAAAAGGAAGGCTGGAATGAGGCTAGATAAGACACTTAATTAAACTAAACCATCTATGCTAGGAAGAATAAACAGCTGATAGCACCATTCTGAGCTGTCACATTAAGTTCCCCACCATCACTGAGGGCTCAAGCTCTCACGAACTGCTTGCTTTGAGTCAGGAACTGTGTTGAACACTTCATGTTTACAAGTAGACTTACTTCTCCAGAAATCCAATTCTGTGAGTTAAGTATGATTAGCCCCAATTTTCAAATAAGGAAATCAATGTTTAGAGAGGTGGATGAATTTGTCCAAGATCAAGTTGCGAATATGTAGCAGAGACATTACGGTATCTGTGCTCTTTCTACCACACACACAAAGACAAAAGATACTGAGTTATAAGGAAGAGTCTAGAGTCGATTTAAAAATTATTCCCTCTCATTAAAGATGTGAGAAATAAAGATTGAATCTTTGAAGATTTTAATAAATAAGGAGACTGCAGAATATATTTTCTAAAGATTGTAAAACTACTTGGATAAATTAAATTAAAGCTAGATTGGGGAGTATGAACGGGTGCAAAAAGAGAGAAAAGGAGGACAAGAAAGAACCAGAAGCTCCATTTTATCCATCGGCTGCTGAAATGTTTGTCTGAAGTTAGCCTTAACTACAATCAAAAATGAATTCCAATACACACTCAGAATCAGTAGGACTTAAATCACAATCATGTGAGATTTCTTTAGAGACTCAAGATATTAAAAACAAAATCTTACTTATCTATGATAGTCTTCTTCCCTCATGTTAAAAATGCCCTTTAAACTATTATTACAAAATGATACAATTTTCACTTTCTAAACAGCTTCAGTCCCCACTCTAACTGTCCTTGAAGATTCAGCTCATGAGGTAGCTCATCCACAAAGGCCATTTCCAAAATATCAAACTGTTTGTGTCTGCCTCTATTAACATATTTTTTGCACTGCAATGGAATTCTTTTTTTATAAATACATGAATAGCATGTAACATGATGCCTGACCCAGGGTTGAAAATCAATAGCAGTTTTTGTTAGAAAAGAGAGACAGGGAGGAAATGGGAGAGAGAGAAAATTAAAGAAAGAGAAAGGGTACTGATTGGTTCCTTGAGGACAGAGATTCTGGTAGACACCAAGAAAGGAAACAATCTTTGCCCAAGATGCACTTACTGTCACGCAGGAGAGTAACAGCACCGTTATTGCTGGTAACATTAACTGAGTGCTTACCACGCACAAGGCTTTCCTCTCTGTGTGGTTACCATTATTCTTCTCACTTTATAGGTAAGCACACTGAGAAACAGGCTCCACAATAAGCCCAAAGTGACGTAAATGCTGAAGCCATCATTTAAACCTCAGCAATCCAAATCCCATACTTGTAAGTGACATTCTCCGCCATTTTCCAAGTAAACAGTTAACTAGAGTGTTCCAGGATAAAGGAGAACTCTGTTCCAAGTGCCAAAGAACCAGAAAGGAAGGCGTACTCTGCCCAGGTGGGAGAAGTGAGGGTGTTTGGGTGGGCCCGGGAAGCAGGTAGAGAACGGTGTTTAGAGTAGACGTGATGCAGGGCTTTACCCTGGATTGTGGGAAGGGATTTTCCACATAAGAGCTGGGTTGGGGATATTGAGGAAGAAAAGACAAGTCCAGGCAAAGGTAAAATTTTGTCCAAAACTGCAGATAGCTGAAAGTGCATGGCATATTCTGTGTGTGCAGAAGGTAGTAAGGGGGTTGGCAGAGCGGGGAGGGAGTGGGCAGCAGAACGAGAGACTCAATGTGAGTGATGAGCTGATTGTGAAAAATATTTTTTTCATTCAACATCTATTTATTGAGCAAACATTTAGTACATGCCGGCACTCAGCAGTGAATAAAAGAGGCAGAAGCTCTTCATGGAGCGTACACCCTAGTGGAGGGTGCCAGGCAATGAACACTTATATAATGCAGCATGTAGTGAAAAGTGCTAAGAAGCAACAACGTAAGGAGACAGAGTGAGGAGGTGGGTGCTATTTGAGACAGACTGACAAGGGAAGGCCTTTCTGATGTGGCATTTATTTATATACACAAAGACGTAAATGAAGGAAGACGACCTTACAAGCAGGCAAAGTTCGTGAAGATTTTAAGCAGGGATCTGGCTTGATCAGATTCCTTTTTCTGAAAGCCAGTTCTGGCTGATGGCATGGTGCAGGGAGGGGGAACGGAGGCTAATGAGAATTAGAGGGCCACTTAGAAAAGGATCGCAATAATCCGGCCAAGAAAGTAAAGTCAACTCCACTGCAGCCGCAGCAGTGGGTGTGTGAGTTTAAAATAAGAATAAGCTCTGAGGGGGACCTAGAATGCTAAGAAAAACCTTTTTAGTGACTTGGACCACAGGCAACTGTAGGCATGCTAAAAGCCAGAGGATATTGGGAAAGCTGACAAAGAGAAAAGCAGAGAGTTAGTCATTTCTCAGCCTGCAACATCAATGGAAATGGGTGTGAATGACTAAAGACAGAATCGGGACCATTCCTCACTTCCCAAAGCAAGTGCTACAAGAAAGGAGGAAGAAAACCTTGAAGTGGTCCCAGCTTGGAACAGAGGTATTGTCCAAGTCTTTATCATCATGGAAGGAAATGGGAGATAATGGATTCTGACAGCTCCTAACTCCTTCCCACTCACACAGACATTAGCTTTCCCAGGCTCCATTCCCCCACCAGTGTTTGTGTGTTCCCCCGTGGTAGTCAGTGGTCCGCTGAGGTAGCAGGGACAGGTAAGGGTGGACACCCTGCAGTGGGACAGGGGACAGAGGTGAAGGAGGTATTCAGGCAAAAAAGGGCCTGAGGTGTGTCTGAGCTGGCTTCACTGGCCCTACCATTAGAGGATTAAAAGAACTGAAAGTAAACAATCCATAATAAAAACAAACACCGAAGACCATCACAGACGCGGGTAACAGGGGGCTTTAGGACAGTGCCCAGCCTGGAGCATGAGGATGGCGTGGATGTCTTTCTCCTTCCCTAACATTCACAGGGCCGGGCCTGGTAAGGCTGGATGGACAGCAGTCTACGGAAAGCTACCATGCAGCACTGCAGGTGCGTGATACAAACACACTTTTCCTATGAGTGCCTTGGAGGGCAAAGACTGGTGACAAGAGGGGAAAGTGGCCAAGACGGTGGAGCAGAAAGACCCTCCTCTCACGAGCACACCAAAATCACCACTCTCCGCAGAACCACCATCCATGAAGACCAGAACCTACCAGGAAAGATCTTCTACGACTAACAACAAAGAAGGAACCACAACAAGATGAGACGAACAGAAGGCGTGGACTCGGGACAGTCAAGGCCCACACCCCGGGCTGGGCCACCCGCAAGCCCGAGAACAATTATAGTTCAGAGGTTCTCCCACAGGAGTGGGAGCTCTGAGCCCCACGGCAGGCTCCCCAGCTCCTGCATCAGGAACACGCGCCCCCAGAGCATCTGGCTTTGAAGGTCAGCGGGGCTTCATCTCGGGGCCCACGGGGGTGGGGGAGGGGGGAGAGACTTCACTCTCAAAGGGCGCGCGCAAACCTCCCGTGCACCTGACCCAGGGCGAAAGCGGCCATTTGGTAGAAGCCTGCGCCAGACCCACCTGCTGGCCGTGGAGTCTCTCGGAGAGGCGAGGGCGCCTGTGGGTCGCCCTGAGAGCACCGACTGCTGGCCGCCACCTTTCGGAACCTTCTGGCGCGGCTCCGCCCTCGTGGCTCCGCCCTCTCGCTCGTTAGCGCCAAGGCCGGCCCCTCCCCTCAGCGGCCCGCGGCCTGAGGTCGCCTCTAGACACGCCCCTGGATGCAGCCCGGCCCACCAGACGCCCGCGACCCCCGCTTCGCCCACCGGTGGGCAGGTCTGCCCTCCAGGAAGCCGGCGCCCGCCTCTGGAGCAGCCGCACCCACCGAGGGCGGACAGCAGACCCGAGAGAACCACAATCCCCGTAGCAGGCCAGACCCCACTCTGGGACCAGCTGGGCCCGAGCCTGCCCACTACCAGGCCAACGCAAACGTCAGGACACCTCAGACCCTAGACCCAACTATGTCAGGAAGTGCCTTCCCACCCAGCCATCTGACCCTGTGGCCAGATTCCAGGACCCAGCAGTCATCTGGCACTAACCCTAGGATTTGGCTTCACCTGCCAGTGGGAGGGCAGCAGCCCTGGAGTCTTCTGGACCCTGACACCACCCACCAGTGAGCCAGCACTAGCCCCTGGGACTCCCTAGGGTTCTGCAGCCAGTGGCCTCGTGACCAGTCCCCTCTAACCAGCAGCCAACAGCATCCG
Organism: Camelus dromedarius; assembly: GCF_036321535.1. Lineage (NCBI taxonomy): Eukaryota > Metazoa > Chordata > Mammalia > Artiodactyla > Camelidae > Camelus > Camelus dromedarius. Next base: position 73,781,992 of record NC_087439.1, read on the forward strand.
CACAAGGCAAAGCCTGACAATCAAACAGACTAGAGTAGAACCGAGCCTACCCAACCGCTCGCACAGCCAGCAGCTACAGTGGAAGGACCCTCGCAGCCCTCTTAGCGGGAACCCCTAGCTCACGTAGCTCTAGTGACCAGAGAGGAGTGTGCTGCTGGGAAGCACATGGCATCTCCCACAGAAGGCCACTGCCCCAAGGTAGAGAAACGTAACTAACTAACCTATGAAAATACAAATAGCAACTTAGGCAAAATGAGGAGGCCGAGGAATATGTTCCAGACGAAGGAATAAGCTAAAACTCCAGAACTAAGTGACATGGGGATAGGCAATCTACCCGAGAAAGAGTTCAGAGTAATAATTGTAAAGATGATCAAATAACTTGGAAGGAGACTGGATGCACAGAGCGAGAAGTTAGAAGTTTTTAACAAAGAGTTAGAAAATATAAAGAACAGCCAGAGATGAAAAATACACTAGAAGGAATCCACATTAGACTAAATGACACAGAGGAACGGATCAGCAAGCTGCAAGATAGAGTAGTAGAAGTCACTGCCACTAAACAGAGGAAAAAAAGGATGAAAAGAAATGACAGTTTAGGAGACCTCTGGGACAACATCAAGCACACTAATATTTGCATAAAAGAAGTCCTAGAAGGAGAAGAGAAAGAGCCTGAGAACATATATGAGACATAATAGCTGAAAACTTCCACAACCTGGGAAAGGAAACAGTCACTCAAGTCCAGGAAGCTCCGAGAGACTCCCATAAGGGATTAACCCAAAGAGGAACACATTAAGTCACATTATAATTAAAATGTCAAAAATTAAAGCTAAACAGAGAACATTAAAAGCAGCAAGGGAAAAGCAACAAATAACATACAAGGAACTCCCATAAGGATATCAGCTGACTTTTCAGCAGAAACTGCAGGCCAGAAGGGAGTGGCATGATATATTCAAAATAATGAAAGGCAAAAACCTACAACTAAGAATACTCTACTCATCAAGGCTCTCCTTCAGATTTGATGAAGAAATCAAAAGCGTCACAGACAAGCAAAAGCTAACAGTTCAGTATCACCAAACCAGCTTTACAATGAAAAAAAAAGGCTACAACTAGAAACAAGAAAATGACGAAATGAAAGAGCTCACCAATAAAGGCAAACATACAGTAAAAGTAGGAAATCATTTACACACAAAGCTGGTAAGGAGGTTAAAAGACAAAAGTTGTAAAAAATCACCCATATCCACAATAAGCATTTAAGGGATAACACAAAACAATTAGATGTAAAATCGGGTATCAGGATTGCTGGCATGAAGAGATAAACCACAAGGTCCTACTGTATAGCACAGGGAACTATATTCAACAACTTGTAATAACCTATAACAGAAAAGAATATATATATATATATATATATATATATATATATATATATATATGTATGTATAACTGAGTCACTATGCTATACATCAGAAACTAACACAGCTATAGTTGACTGTAAATCAACTGATGGCATGAGGTTAAATTCGATTTTTAAAGGAGTCGTGGTTTGCGACAAAAGTCTTGTTTACCGCAGTGTCCTTGCCACGTCATCAGAGCTTGCACCATGAAGAGTGCAATAAATGCTTGTCAAGTGGGGAAGCAGATTTAAGAGCCCAGGGAAGCTATTTTAAGGTCTCTAGTGGCCCTTTTGGCACCTGGAGGCCCATTTGGGTCTAGAGATGGCTTCAGTCTGTGAGTTGTTTTTGGTTCTAGGGAGCTAAGAGGAACTGGAGCAGGGCGGAGAGGGAGAAGCTGGTTGCTTGTCAGACTCAAGAGGTGGAGAGATCAAGAGACTTCCAAAATTTCCTCCAGCATGTTTAGCCCAGGCTTTCCAGGGAAGAAAGACATCTGGGAACCATAGCAGGAACCTCAGGATCCTACAGTCACAAGATGCACATCACATACATGCTTAACTTCCACACCTGCACCAGTTTCTGCTCCACAATAGGGAGCAAGAGGGAGCAGGGATTGGGGGATAGGGGACAGAGTTGGAAGAGATGAGAGATGGAGACTGGAGATGGGGAGGGAGAAGGGGGAGAGAGAGAGGGTGGAAAATATGAGTGAATGAATAAGAAATAGTCACATAGTTTTCCTTGAACTAAGCTTCTCCAAGTGAGAGACATGAATCCATTTTTCCCTTACCCACTTGGTACCCACATGGCTCTTACAGTATGAACATCTTGCTGAGCTATGCTATTCAAACATTTAACTTTTTGTAGTGTAAGACATCTAAACACAGGTTCTTAATCTGGTCCTCAATTACAGAAACAGACATCTGTTCCAATACTGCTAGATCTGTAAGAGATGGTATGTTGATCTCCACTGTGACGACTTCCTAAGGGGTTTTCAAAGGTTATTTAATGTGCCATGATTTTCACCTCCTGTACTGGACTTAGTATCTACCCCAGGTCACTAATAACATGTGACATTGTTCTATTGCTCAGGGATCTGTTCCTGAACTGAGAAAAAGGAACCTTTTCCAGCCAGGTTGTAGGTGCTGCCATTTTGAGTAAGTGAATTTGACAACTTAGTAACACGATAGAAGGCACGTGTAGGAAGACATGGTTTGTGGTCAGATCTGCATCTCTGAACAAGTCAGATTTAGCCAGGACTTCCTAATTGTAAAGGAATTTCTCTCCAATTTACTCCTTTCTCCAATTAGTAAGTTTCAAGGTTTCACTTCAATTTCATCAACTATCTCCTTCATCCAGTCTCCCAAGCACCCCTCACATTAGTTCCTAGACTATTTTCCCCTTACTGTACACTTTAATATTCTAGGATCTCTGTCCATGCTCTCCCCTCAGGGTGAAGAGTCCTACCTCCCACAGTTTACATTCACTAAAGTCATATTCTTCCCTCAAGACTGTGCTCTAATAGCCCCTCCGGTAAATGTCTTTCTTCATTAGGTACCTTCTACATTTGCCTAGTTCTCTAATTATAACTCATAATGTCATTAATGTGTTGCTGTATGAGAGCACAGAAATGGAAAGGACTTTGAATTACATGAAAATGCCCTACATGTGAAACACATTACACTATTTTTTCCTACTTTGAATTGTAATTATTTGTCTTCTCTCTTGTATTTGTTTCCTATTGTTACAGTCATCAAGTATTCATATGACCCCAGCCAAAGCTGTCATCTCACTGCAACCACATGAAACAGCCTAAGCAAGGGCCATCCAGCTGAGCTCCATTGACTAATAGACCATGAGAGATAATTGTTTTAAAACAGTTTTTCAGTTTTTTGTTAACAGCAATAGAAAACCAGAACAGAGCCAGAAGCATTCCAAATGATACAGATCTAGAAGCTATGAACAAATTTCTCTGCACACAAGTGTCTTCTGAAGAATTCAGGTGTTGAGGTGGCATCGTGGAGAGGTGGCCAGGACCATTCAAAGGGTCTGTACTGATGCAACAGGAAAGAGGGCGCTGCGGAGGCTGGAGACACAAGAACTACATGGTGGCAGTCTTCCTGGTTTCATATAAGAATCTGGCTGCTTTGAATAATAGCTCCCAGAAAAACTCATTGAATCACTTATTATACAAGCAATGGATACTTAAGAAGAAGTTTACCAGGGGAGAGAGACAGACAATAAATGAGTGCATTAATATGACATAAACAGAACAGGGTCTCTGTCGTCCATGGGGGTTGTCATTATCACTGTCACTCCCTCTGTTACCCAACACAGCTGTGTTGTGCCTGGCCCATCGCTGTCCCTCAAGCTCTGCTGTCTGAGAACATTATAGGCACCCCTTCCCATGGCCACAGAGTCCCTCACTCCTGCCCTCGGGGCTTCAGCACTTAGCACCCAGTGCCGCAACTGGTCCCGCTATGAGACCACTACATGCAAGCTGGGCACAATGCTGCCATTCAAGGAACCTACACTTTCTGGAGGTGATTTTTTATCTCTTGGGTCTGCCAATTTCCGCCTTATCTAACCCACAAGTCCACCCACCTCTGGGGAGATCCAGGCTAATCCATCTTGGTGATCTAGAACCCCTTCAACTGTTAACTCGGCCCAGCAGGCTGAGGGTGGGGAGAGGGAGTGGGGGTGGGGCAGGGGGAGAGGGAGCTCAGCCTCCAGGAATAGGTCTCTCCTCCCTGGGATGGGAGGTGGGGAGGGAAAGGAGACAGTGAGTCCACAGAAAGGAGAGAAACAGGCTTCCTCTTACTTTTTCTGATAGTTCACTCCCCAGCACGTGGTTATTTGAGATAGGAACATTGGTAATTTAGTCCATGGGGAAGAAAAATCATTCTAAATTCTTGCAGTACATATAAAATTGTTTCTAGAACTAAAATGATAAAAGGGTATATATATCAGAGGAAAGATTTGAAGGTAAAAAGTTCACAGAAAAGATTTTCCTTATTTATAGCCCAGCCTTCCCTTGAAATGAACAGCATTTCAGTTCATATCAAGATAATTAATAGACCCGAAAAAGCAGTATTTCTAACAAAGGTGATACTTAAAAGGGCCCATTGCATTTAAAAGCAAAATATACTACACAGCATAAAATTGTCCTGTGTCGTTCCAAAAATTCAGTCGTTCCAAAAAGATTAAAAAATATCTTAAGGCTCAGCACTTCAGAAATTAAATGCAATCAACTAAACATGAAAGTAGGTTTCGGTATTGATAGATTGAAGTGCCAATTTGAAGCAGCAACATTTGAGAAAAACTGGCAGGAGAAGCCAGTTTTTTTTAAAGAGTCATTTTTGAAAAGGGTCATTTCCAGGGGTATCATTATTTATTCAGTCACAGCTTCTTGCAATATCGAGAGACCAAAATAATGCAGGAGTTGTAACTCCTTGTTTCATCACAAAGGAAGCACATCCTTGGGGAAGTGGCTGGGGCGGGAGTCAGATTTGATCTGGTACCGACGACACCACCCTGAGTGACCCAGCGAGTCGCTGACCCGAAGCTGCTTTCCTCACCACTAACTTGGGACAATGTCAGTCATACTGCCTGCCTCCCAGGGACTCAAGAAATATGTGAAACATATGTACAATCCCTTTTCAAGACCCCATGCAAATGCTAATGCCCATTGTTATTTATTATTGTCAAAATTATTTTGCATTAGTTGAGAAATGGTTCTAGATAGGATAGACGGGATTGTGCTCCGAGACCTTAGAGTGCTGAAGGTTACAAATAGGATGTGTGTGTGTGTGTTGATATCACAAGAGGACACTAAGAGGAAGCAATGTCTTCATGGAGAAATATACAGAGAAATACTTGGGCAGAATTTTTCCCCAGTTTAGCTCAAGTCCCCTTATCTTCATTAGAATATTTTTAACCTTTTTTTATCGAGCAAATTTTCAAACGTAACACAAAAGTAGAGAGAAATACATAATGAATTCCCATGTGTGCATCGTGCAGAATCACAGTGATCAACATTCTGCTTATCAGGAGCTGCATTATCTCCCCCAAATTCATATGCTGAAGCCCTAACCCACAGGACCTTGGAATGTGAATATATTTGGAGACAGGTCCTTTAAACGGGTGATTAAGTTAAAATAAGGTCACTAAAGGGGGGTACTAATCTAATCTGACTGGGGTCCTTATAAGAAGAGTTTAGGACACAGGAAAGACACCAGGGATGCCCTCACACAGAGAGACGGTCATGTGAAGACACAGAGAGAAGGTGGTCACCTGCAAACCAAGGAGAGAGGCTTCCGGAGAAACCAGCTCTGCCAGCACCTTGATCTCGGACTTCTAGCTGCCAGAACTGCGAGAAAACATGCTCCTGTTGTTTAAGGCGCTCCATCTGCAGTACTCTATTATGGCAGCCCCAGCAGAATAACACACTGCTGTTCTTGTTTCTTCTGTCTCTCTCCATCATTCTGCTTTTATTTTGTTAGAGTTCTTTAGTAAATTTGGCAATAGTTAAAATATTACTGTTTAGCTCATGGGCACTCTGTGCTCTCCTGAAGCAGTAGTTAAAGACATGTTCCTGGGCCTCAGAGACACAGGAGCAGCTAGTGTCTATTACAGGAGGACCTGAGGTTGGTGCCCAGAGAAGGAAGTGCAGTCACTTATATTCATACAAGGTGACAGGATCTAGGGTCCCTCTCTCTTCAACCGATAGCAGCACCACTATATTTTCTACTTCAAATTCTTTTTATGTTGTAGGCCAATAGTTGCAAAATTTATTCTTGCAAATTTGGAGACATACTGTGGTAAACTCAAGGCATCCTTGAGCTACTCTGCAGAAGAAATATTATTTAAATATTTGCACAAAAAAAAATGGTAGAGCCTTATATCCTAATAAAAAATAAAATATGCCCAGTAGTAGGACCTGCTCACATACAGGGCTGTCAGCAACAGAAACACACCGACATCGGCCCTGGATGGGAATATAGCCTGGTAACCATGCCACAGAGCTACAGGTCAAGGTCCGAGAGCCCATGGTGTCAGGCCAAATTGGAAAGGTACAAACTGCAGGAGGGCTGGTACCTGTCAAACTCTACCAGATGCGAGTTCCCAAGGGCTATGGGCCTCAAGCTGTTTCCACAAAGTCCTTTCAATTCCACATCAAAGGATATGGAAGGATTCAAGACTTGCGAGTTGAGAAAAGATAAGGAAATAGGAGAGAAATGGAGCTTAGGCCTTCAACTTGTACCTCTGACCAATATGAAATAGCAGAGACCAGATTTATCCCCCTACACATAACAACCAAAAACAAACAAACAAAATCTATGAAACAAGGCTTGCATGATAGTACATGTGAGGCAACAAAGAACAGTGGTCTCTGAGAGATGGGAAATAAATGAGATAAGCCCTATGAATGCCTGCATTTACTGCCTAGAGAGCGTTTCTAGGCCATGATGTAGGGATGGGGAACCCAAGAAAATCCCAGTTGTCTCCCTGAGTTAAGAATCTAGAGGTGCGGGTCTAGGGAGCCCAAGGTGGCTTGAGTTCACAGGACAGAGTCCTGGAAAGGTGACAGCTACACAGAGACGAAAACCCCAAGGATCTGCAGAGAAGTTCCCTCAAGCATTCAGTTGAACACTGATCAGCACATGCATCTGAGGAAACGACGTGAGGTCTGGCAGGAGTGAGATAGGGAGGGAAGGTGGCAGAGAAATGGAAATGATTGGAAGGAACAGTGCCCAGAAATCACACAGAATTAAGAACAATGCCTGCTCTCAACAACCAGAGTGGAAAAACCTCATAATTCATGGAACATTGCTTAGAGAACTAAGTCTCTTGCCTAAAGTAGTGGGGAAAAAATGTGACCCCTGACTAAATACTCTAATATACCTTAAAGACAAGGCACAAAAAGATCAAACCATTTTAAAGTAACTTAAATGCATTGCAGAATAAATATTGTAGAAAATTTAAAGGAATAGAAAGTATCCAGGATCCACAAAGGCATAGTATACAATGTCTGGCATCCAATCGAAAGTTGCCAGACAGGTAAAGAATCAAAAAAAAAAAAAAATACAACCCATAAGAATAAGAAAATCAATAAACCAAAACTGATCCAGGAATTATATAGATGATAAATAGTAGGCAAGATAAATAGTAGATAAATAGTAACTGTATTATAGCTGTTACTGTAGCTTTATTCCATATGTTCAGTAAATTAGAGGAAAGATTAAACATGTTAAGAAGAGACATGGAAGATAGAAAGATGACCCAATTTTAACTTTTTAGTGATGCCTGAGATGAAAAACACACTGGATGGTATTAATAGCAGTTAGACACTACAGGACAGTGATCACTGAATTTGAAGTCATAGCAATATAAACTATCCAAAATGAAGCACCAAGAGAAAAAAGACTGAAGAAAATAATAGAGTATCCATAAACTGCAGGACACCTTCAAAAGGCTAAATATATGGATAATTATTGTCCTAGGGGCAAAGGGAGACAGAAAATATTTTAAGAAATAATGGTCAGTTTTTTTTCCAAATTTCATGAAGACCACAATCTGACAGATCAAGAGGCTCACCAAATCCCAAGCAAAGAAATATGAACAAAACAAAAGGCACATCACAATCAAATTCTCAACACCAGCAATGAAGAGAAATCTTGAAAGTACACAGATTTTAAAAGATATGACATTTAAAGAAGAACAAAGATACAAGTGGCAGAACATTTCTTGTGGGAAACAATGTAAGCTGAGAACAGTAGTGGAACATCTTCAAAGTACTAAAAGGAAAAAGAGCAACCTGGAATTCTTTACTCAGTAAAAATCCTCTTTCAAAAATGTAGGTGAAATACACCAGTTCTATACAATCCAGAAAATAATTCCCATTATGAAGCAGCATTACCAAAACTAGATAAAGATAATTCAAAAAAAGGCAACTATGGGCCATTCTGCCTCAAGAACGTAGATGCAAGAATCCTCACAGAATATTAGCAAATAAAATCCAGCAGTACAGAAAAAGAATGCCATCTCACGACTAAATGGGGTTTATCTCAGAAATTCAAGGCTGGTTCAGTATTACAAAAAAAAAAAAAATCAATGTTAGGCATTGTATTAATTGAATTGTTAAAAAACCCACATCATAGTACCAATGTATTCAGAAAAAGCATTTGAAAAAAATTCAACATTCATTCATGATTAAAACAACAACAAAAAGTCTCACAAACTAGGAATAGAAGGAAACTACCTTAACCTGATAAAGGGCATCTACAAAAAAAACAAAAAAACAAAAAAAAAAAAACCCTACATCCAACATCATTCTTAATAGTCAAGGTCCCAGTGCTCTCTAGGACCAGGAATAAGGCATGACGTCCAGCAGCATCTGATACGAGGACATTCAGCATCATACCACTAAAGTGTGGACAAAGCCCTAGGCATTGTAGACGCCTTTATCAGGTTAAGGTAGTTCCCTCCTATACCTAGTTTTTGAGACTTCCTTTTGTTGTTTTAATCATGTTAAATTTTGTCAAAAAGGATTAGGAGCAACTGGAACCCTCATACGTTCCTAGTGAGATTGCAAAATGGTGAAGCCACGCTTGAAAACACCTTGGCAGTTTCCTATAACCACGCACTTTCCATATACCCATCAATCCCACTTTTAAATATTTACCTGAGATCAGGTGTCACATGTTTTTGTAAACAGAGTTTTATTGGAACTCAGGCACTATTATGTAACGACAATGACTTTTTTTTCATACTTTTGTGGTAGAATTGAGAAGTTGGAATAGAAATTATATGGCCAGCAAAGCCTAAAATATTTATTACTTGTCCTTTTACAGGAAAAAATTTGCTGATCTTTCCCTAGAGAAATGAATGCAAATGCTCCACAAAAACCTTCCCACAAATATCCATTGTGGCTTTATTCATACATGCCAAAAAAAAGAAAAAGCCTGGAAACAACTCACATGTCTTTCAATGTGAGTGTATAAAGTCTGGTAAATCCATATAATGGAATTTTACTCAACAATACAAAGAAATGAATAACACATGCAACAACTTAAATGAATCTCAAAATAATTATGCTGAGTGACAGAAGCCCCGGGGGGTAAAAAAAAGAGTACATAATGAATGATTCCAATTTTATAAGGTTCTAGAAAATAGAAAACAATCTGTAAGGACAAAGTGTAAGTCAGTTGCTGTGTGGAGACAGGAGATGGGACGAGGAAGGGCAGGAGGGAGGAATTACAGACGGACAAGGAGGAATTTTAGTGATGATGGATATGTTCATTATCTTGATTCTGGTGGTGATTTCATGGGTGTGTATCCATCGAGTGAAGCACTTTAAGTGTGTAGTTTATCACACGTAAATATATCTCAGTAAAGCTATTCAAAACCTAGACCTGCTTGAGTCCAATGCCCATACGATGAACCTTGATGCTTCACCTTCCTTCTGACAGAGGGAAGTCTGGAAAGCCCCAGGCTCCGACACCAGTCTGTGGTAACAGCCTGTAGTCCTTCAGTCCGAACGTTGTAACCCTGTGGGTGGAGCTGGTTGGGATGACACAAGCTGCCCCTCACAGGACTCTTCTGCAGTCCTTAGAGCCACATGCCTCCCCAAGAATGAGCCTGCAGTGCTTGCCCCCTGCACCTGGTTTCAGCCTGCCCCATCTGGCCCTGACTGCCTCAGCTGGACCAGGTGGAGCCCCTCAGACATCCTGAGAGGGACCTGCGCATCTCTGTTTCTGAGACTCCAAGAAGTCAGAGGTGTGTCTATTTATTTAAAATAAACAGTGTCTGTCCCAAGTTGGGGTTTCTGGAAGCAGATACTGAGGCTAAGTTAGGATGCAATAAGTTTATTAGGGATTAATACCTGTGAGAGCAAAGGGGGAGAAGCAGGACTAGGGAGACAGATAATTCAACTGAGAGAGGTGTGGCAAAGCCCTAGCCAGTTTGGAGGGGAGCTCTGGAGTACTTCCTACCCCCAAAAGAGATGTCTTGAATCAGGTCCAGATGCCTGAGGATTTATACCCCTGCCTCACTCAGTCATGAGATGCAGGCTGACTAGGAAAGAGTGTGATGCTGGCTGAGCCCCTCTCTGCAGCTGAGGCTGACCCTGAAGGAGCTGAAGGCTGGATGCTGTCATGTCTACCACATGGTCCTTATAGAGTGGGGTGGTGACAAAATAGTTACATATGCTCATTTCTTTTAAAAAAAACTACTATTAAAATAACAAGTATGCAAAATATAGATGTGGTCTCTTCCACCGTTTTGCTAGGGACAAAATCCACGGCATGGGAAAAGACATTGGGTCGGGTCCCCTAAATAGTAACAAACAGATCAACTTCACCAGTTTACCTTTTGTGCCTTTCGCAGGCTACCCACGTTTTCCAAGGCTTATCACTTGTGAGACATGACATTGGGTGGCAGATTTAAGAGCCAACTGAAAATTAAGAAGTAAAACCATATACCTGACCTATCGGGAAGAAACTGCATATCATATTCAGAAAGAGAAATTATACCTGAATTGTGGGTATGCTTGACTGATAGGTGTAATGCGGCAGGGAACTGGAAGAAGATGATGAGGCAGCCAGCAGGGGCCCAGAATCCTATTTCTGGTGCTCTGAGCTTAGTGTCGGCAGAAGCAGCAGGAGGAGCGTGGGCTGCCAGCTCTGTGATCCACAAAGGGAGAATTTCAGGGAACAGTTGCTGCAGTAGTAAGATTTTGCCAAATGCCAATACAAAAAGCTCGCATGCCACAACATCAAGAATAGAAGCAAGTGGCTATTTCTCAAAAATGAACTGTCAGGGTCGAGCTTTTACTAATCAAGTAATAATGTTTTGTTGTTGAGTGATACGGTTTGCAGAGTGTGGAAAAATAATCAATCAGAATTCACAGAACATTTGAAAAACACCAGCCTATGAAATAATACACATTGCTCTTTAAAATTATTTATTTCATCTAGGTTTTTTAAATTTTATTTTCAGGGAGTTGTAGGAGGTCATCTCTTTTTTTTCAGTGGAGGTACTGGGAATTGAACCCAGGACCTCATACATGCTAAGCATGTGCTCTGCCACTGAGCCATACCCAGCCCCCTCCAAAATGCATTGCTTTTTTTATCTTGTAATATTTATTTTTTATTGAAGTATAGTCAATTACAATGTGTCCATTGCTGATGTACATACAGCATAATGTCGCAGTCATGCATATATACATATTATATATATACATATACACACACACACACATATTCATTTTCATTTTCTTTTTCATTAGAGGTTATTACAAGACATTGAATATAGTTCGCTGAGCTATACAGAAGAAATTTGTCTTTTTAAAATCTATTTTTGTATACAGTGGTTAGAATTAGCAAATCTCAAATTCCCAAATTTATCCCATTTCCCCCAGTAACCATAGAATTGTTTACTGTCTTCAAGTCTGTTTCTGTTTTGTACATGAGTTCATGACTTCTTCTTTTTTCTTTTTTTAAGATTCCACATATAAGTGATATCATATGGTATTTTTCTTTCTCTTTCTGGCTTTCTTCACTTAGAATGATGATCTCCAGGTCCATCCATGTTGCTGCAAATGGCATTATTTTATTCTTTTTTATTGCTAAGTAGTCTTCCATTGTATAAATATACCACAGCTTCTTTATCCAGTCATCTGTCAATGGACATTGCTTTTAATGATGAAGAAAGACTTCTAGAATTTCCAGGGAAATTAAATCAGAGGACAAGTGTAAATAGAGCTGGCAGTGGAATAAGTGGTAAAATAGGCAAATAACAGGGCTCTAGGGTCTCCTCTCCTCTCCTTCATTTGTCTCTTCCCCAGTCTCAGAGAGGGCCTTGGGGCCCTGCGGCTCACGGCTCCTCTCCCACCATGCAGCCCTTCTTCCTGCTCTGCCCTGTCCGCCCCCAGTCCTCAGCCCCCTTCCAACATGCCTGCTGTGTGTTCTTTATCCCTGAGGACCTTAATGCAGCGGGCACAGCAGACACGCTCTACTAATCTCTAGTTAAACAAATTAACCTGAATATATATTATACTCCCAGAAGCATATGGATTTTTAAAAAGGACTCCAAGACACAGTTTTAAGCATGTTTGTGGGGGAAACGTTTTTAAGGTTGTTTAGGTATCTTTCACGGATTCTCAAGTCACACAGTGTAGGTAGTGACCTCTCTGTCTAGGAGACAGGCTAGTCTGGAGTCTAAACTTTGCTAAGGTTCACATACACATGAGGACCCTATCATCTCCGCTCATCCCGAGGACAGTATTTTCTGTCCATGAATGTGTCCTGCCTCCTTTGATTGTTAAATTTCCTCTAAACACATGGAAGATGCAACTGTGATGTGATGGAAAGAACAGGAATTCCTCGATCTCAATCCTGACTTTTCTATTCCCCAGGTGAGGCTTCAGGCAAGTTACTTAAAGCTCTTTGAATCTGTTATTCATCTGTAAAAATCGGAGAGAATATCTACTTCCCAGGGCAACTGTGAGAACTGTCTGATGCTTGGTACACAGTAGGTTCTCAAAGTTATTTTCTTTCCTCTGAGTCAGAAAGCCAGGAACAGAAATCTAAGACTATCACGTGCTCTCCTCCGTATGCCAGCTTGACTTTGCCACATGCAAAGTGCACGATCTTGGACACTCAAGTGCCTTCCTGAGCCTCAGGTCTTTAAATGTAAAAGAGAATGACACCCACACCCATGGATCTCTCTATCCCAGAGGAATATAATAAGGATCAAATATAAATAAAATGCTTTGTAACAATAAATTATATAGTAGCATCACAGTTCTAGAAATCCCTGGAGGAGCATAAAGGAAAATATTATTAACTGAACTTCAAGAGGAGAGCTGAGAAATAATGAACATGTGAATCGATACCTTGATTTTTAGCTATCCTACTTTCCTCCTGATGCAATACTCAACCTGGTTTCAGATATTAACATCGACAAGCTTGGTCTTATTCTTCTTATTTAAGTTTAAAGAAGGCAAATAAGTTTTTGTTTTAATAATATTATAAATGTGAATGAATTACTGAGGTTAGGAAATTCACACATGCACCTAGAACCTTAAAACATATCACACTTATTTCTTAAATTAGCCAAAATACTGTTAGATGAGGAAATCTGAATTTATATTATAGCCTCTATCACTCAAACTAAGTTTGGTTTCCAGAAGGCAGTTCAGACCAAGTTGACAGAACCACTGCTGTATGCAGCACTGTGAAAATGCTGTTGTTTGCTGCACATGGTGCCCCTAAAGGACAAATTCTTGGAGAAGGGTCAGAATGGGAGACTGTGAGACAGATGTTTGTGAGCATGTGTGATGTTCCCTGTGGACTCCTAGAAATAAATGAGTGCGTACGTTAGCTGAGAGGGAAAGAGACAGAAAGATATTCCTCTGCTCAATGTGAGCTGCATTTGTATCCACAAGCCGAGGAAGCCTGGAGAAACACCCTGCCATCTACAGGCATTCCCATGGACTAGAACACAAAGAAACAAGATACTGATCAAAGAACCCCTGCCTTGCATATTCAACATTTAGGAAGACTTCAGAGGTTCTTCAGCAGAAAACTTCCAAAATGAATTGGGTCACATCCTTTTAATGGCACTTTTCCTGAATTTATTTTAATTAGGAAGAAAACAGAATCACCACCAAATCTGAATCTGGATATGGTAACTAAATACATCAATGGAAAAACCTGAATTCTTGAACCAACATCATTATCTTAAGCTGCTTCATTTGGTTTGGTCTTGGTCTCTAACAGAGATCTTAAAACAGGACTCTACTGTAGGCAAGTGAAACCCATGTACAAATGCATAGGTGCAGGGAGAGCCACAGGGTGTAGTCCACGGAAAGAGAGATGCAGGGGGTGGGAGGGTGATGAGAAGTATCTGTGGGAACTACGATAGACGCGGATAGACTGGGTATTTTCTTAACTGCCAGTGACTTGAGACTGATGAGAATATCAGAGATATACAGAAACAATGTTTTTGCTTGACTTCTAAACAGCCAAACAAGTGTTTTCTGAAAGAAGTGGCATTTATTTTTTTCTTTCTAAAAATATTTAAAAGCAAAATTTTCCATCACTTGACCCAGAAAAAAATGGGTCATATCTCAGCTCAACAAGACCACCGAGAAGCTGCTGGAGCTCCCTCTGAAACTTTACTTCAGTTAGTTACCTAACCTTTGTTGCCAGCTGGTGAAATTATGCCTGTTGAGTTTAGAAGTCTCAGTGGACTTTCAGTCCTGTGGCAGACGGTGTTTCCAGTTAGCCAAGGCAATTTCTCCTCCTCCACCTCCATTACCTCCCAGCAAACACCTGTCTGTATGGAGCATAGTGACAGATTCCTTCCCACCAACAAACACCTGTGACTCTTTGTTACATTCCAAAGAGCAAGGGACATCACTTCTCCATGTGGTCCAGATCCATCCTTTGTGGAAGGAACCTCTTGCAGCTGTGAAGCTCAAATCTTCAATGGGGGTCTCTTTGCCTGGTCAAAGTCTTTGCTTGTTTCCTTTCTGTTTTATTTCTTTTTACTCAAAACCCTTGTCACCCGCTGACCAGTAAACTGGCATTCCCATAAGCCTTTTCAGCTCCTTTGCCGAGAGACAGAATTACTTCAAACTCCAGGTGGTCAATACCTCCAATCAGAGCCCACAGCTTGTTCTTTATGACCCCCCAAAACTCACTTAATGCCTGCAAAAACCAAATATCCAGTAAATTCCTATTGAACCGACTTGCACAAGCTGAAAGACAAGTCTTCTTACACAATGCATAATGAAACACTTCTTTATTAAGCAAAATGCTGATAATCTCTCAGGTGATTAACCAACCAGTCTTAGTCACACACCGAAATCACCTGGATTTTTTTTTTTAATGTGATTCTCAGGAGGAAGAGGCATTGTGGGTTTTTTTTTTTTTTTGGTTGGTTGGTTTTGTTTTCTTTAAACAAGGCTTTCCTTTATGCAGCCTTTCATATTTGTTTCCATTTCATAAGACATGAAATGGAATCTTAATAGATTGAATCTTATAATGTTGCCAATAATTTCTTCCCTCATGTCACATCATGGAAACTGTGATAAAATAATGAGAGTCCAGACACAGAAAAATCACCATGCCCCAAACAGTGACCCTTGCTAATATCCCTAATAACACAGACACTCAGTAGAAAAGACACCACTGATTATGACCTTCATCTCCATGACGAATTTCACAGTGAAGATGGCTGGAAATAAACCTTTCCACTCTAAGTAGGCAGAGGAGCTGTTCATCATACTACGGTGTCTACTCTATTTTGTTTTTGATGTGTGTGAGCACACACGTGTAGTTTGTGTATATGTGTTTATATTCCAGTCAGTAGGGCCTAGTTTGTTGTTTTCTCTCTATCCATATTCCTTTTGCTTCTCAGCCCAGCCACACAAAAACTTCCCATTCCACAGCATTTGCAAAGCCATTTAACATAACCCATATTTTGCTTCCCTAGTGAAAAGACATTGATTGTCTTCCCATATCAAGTGTGTGTAACAAATAAGTCATTTCTGTAGTCACAGTGTCTCACAATGCATCCAAAAATAAATAGTAATAAAGAAGATAGCTTTGAATCTCAAATATAGAACAAACCTTCTCAGAGAGAAAAACTAGCAGTGTTCTTGTTGATAGAGTTGCCTGTTGCCATGGGGAACAAATCTAAAGATTCTATGACATTTCCTGGGACCACATGAGCCAAGTGGAAAGGATGCTTTTCAGACATCAACCCCATGTTCATATAATTACTGAGGAAACTGGGGAAGGGAAAGCTTAAATGAGGTATATATAAATAGTCCATACGTGGCCCAGGCATTACAAGATTGCTCTCTGAAATGTGTTATTTCTGCAGGTACAAAAACTGCAAAGAAAATAAAATGAGAGAAAATGACAACAGACCACCTGAATTTTAATACCATTACATCCTGAAGTGTAACGTATGGGGTAACCAGACTTCTCATTTTCACGTCTCTAACTCTACCCTAAGACAAGCAATACTAAGCTTCTGCCATTCATATGATCACAGGACCTGTAGATGTGACTGTAGCAACACCATTTCTGTTTCATGAACATTTTGTCGTCATCTGGGTGGTGGAATGGACATGGCCCTCTGGGATTCTGGCCTAAGCTCCTGGGGCAATGGTGACATGGGAGAGAAAAAGACTAGGGGAAGGATGGGTGGTGAGGGGTGTGGGGGGGTGGGTAGTCAATACCTCTTACATGATAATCTGACTTTAAATCTCTTGTAGTTACAATGGCAGGGAATACTGCAGGCATGTTTATGACTATAAAAGGAAATAAAGCATTATTTTGTAAGCTGCAACAAAGAGGCACTGCCATATTATGATTCCTTGCACATACCTGAGGAAAGAATACAATCTATTCACCACCGACTGGAAAATGAGCTCATAATCCATAGAGCTTTAGTCTCTCTGTGGAATATAGTTTTCATGACTATTTAGAAACTGTTCAAGAAGAAAAGAATTAATGAACAAATTTTTTTACTCAGAAACGTATTTCAAATCTCAGAGATGTTAAAATGTTCTCTGCAAAAAAAAAGGGGGGGGGGTAAAATCTGACACAGTTAACAAATGAACAAATACAAAAACCAATTTTTGAAGCATATTCTCTTACAATTTGATTTTTTTTTTGAATAGGAAAATCCTAATTCCTTAAATTGTCATGTTCAATTCCACTTCGCAACTAAACTGAACTGACGGCATGAGAAATTAATTGATAAAGAAATCCATTGTGATATTTAAACCAAAAAAGAAAAAGAAAACCTCCTAATTTGATGACTGCTGAAATCCTCAGATTCAGTGAGAAAACCCTTTGTTTTCACCATGGAGGGTGGTCTGCTGTGGAACACGTGGCCCATTAGAACAGGTTCAGGCACACCTCTCCTCTGAGCAAGCAGAGAATTAACCAGTTAGAAGTGGGAGTGGTACACAGGAGTCAAAATCAAATGGAGATTGTACAAGGATAAAAGTGGATTTGATTGGAGGAGGAGCAAACTCAGAGTATTCACTGATTTATCTCTATGGGATGTCCTTTGAGGAAGATTTAACAATTTTTTTCCAGAAATCTTGGTATTTTTCTTGCTTAAAAGGCTAATTGAAAATTTGAGCTCAGGAGGGAATCAGTGAGCATATTGTGGAAACATAGAAAAACATCCTGAGTGAGGTGGGGAAGCAGCAGGAAGACTGCCGTGAAAGGAGACAGAAGAAATTCAGAATGCGGGGCCGTAATTATAAACCTCCATCCTTTCCCACATGTACCCCTGTTGCTCTACTAAAAGGAATAAAAGTGCTATGCCCTGAAACTCGACCTAAATATGGCGACAAGGAGGTTAGAATATTGCAAGTCCAGTGTATTAGCCAGGCCTTCTCACCAAAGTGCTGGGGTTTCTATACTCTCCCAGCCCCATATGCCTGGCAGGACTGTATTTTAGGAAGAAAAATCAGAACTCATGGTGACCCAGGTATGGATATACTGATGAACGACACTGTGCAGGAAATCTAAAATCTGGACTCTCCAGCTCACAAGGTCAAGATACTGATGCTGTACGTGCTGACTAGTGGTAGCTGTGTCTCTGAAGCAAAGCAGATAAAGAGAACTTTAAGAATACAGGACATTAATATCAGCTACTGAGCGAACTTCTAATAATGGAACAGCAACACTGCCCTTGAGATTTTACTTGAATAGCATTCTTTGTCATTCAGCCGTGTCTCATTGCTTTCTTCAGAGATAAGAATTGCTATCAAATATTCTTATAAAAGCTTCTGTTCTCCTTTCCTATGTCAATGGTTTGTTTTAATCATAAAGCAGTTGTGAATTCCTTTTTGAGAAATGCTAAAATCTGTGGTTACATAAATAATAGATAAAAAGGACTATTAAGCAGTGTGCCAGGAGCTGTTGTATGTTTGTTTGTTTTACTAATCCTAAAATCTAAACATTTATGCATTATATTTTATAAAGAGGTTGTACAGAAGAAAGGATAATATTTGTATGGCGTATTTGGAAATAGACAAAGGCAGACACAAGAGTCATTACAAGCAACATCAAATCCACCAATCACCAAACAAACAAAATGTATATAAAATATGCATTCATATATATATATATATATATATTCTAACATATATATTCCAACATATTCCAATATATATTTCAATTAGGGCCTGGGGAAATTTAAAGAATTTAGGAGAAATTTAGAGCCTAGAAGTCCATTTACACCTAAAGCCACCAGGCTGCCAGGAACATGGTCACCATGATGTAAACATGTGAAGAAAGAAATTCCCAGCATTGCATCTTTGGAACTTTCTTGGGCTTAAGCTTAAATATGACCTCAACATATTTTGGATGACTTTCTATTCTGGTTTCCTTTACCTTGTTGACAAGATACTACTAAAAAGAGCAGTGGAATTAAAAGTCACCAAATTGAAAGCCAGTAACTGTAACTTGTAGAGACCCCCAGACAAAGAAATATGTCCAGGTTTCCTCAACAGATGAGTGAGGTTATAGAACCTATCACAAAATGTAAGAAAGTTGCAAAACAAAACACCACACCATTTGGGATAAAATTAATAAACCATGTAAAAAGCCTTTCCCTTTTATTACCATGAGGCTGTCTTTTTATTAGGAATTAGAACACTTGAGGCTTTGCTAAGTCTTGAGTGCTTACCCCTAACATAACTAGATCACAAAATAACACCAGATCTTGTGGCTTAAGATCAAAGATTTAGTTCTTCACTTAAATTTTAAGGTTTTAACAACATCCAAGCAAAAGTGAGCAAATCTAGCAAGAATAAACTTATGTCATTTTTGAGGAAAAAATTGGGGGATAAAATATTACAAGAGCCAATCACAAGATACAATCCATATGAATTTATAAAAATATTTTGTAACATGAAAAACTATAATAAAAAAATCCTACAACATAAAGGAACATGACCATAACACAAGAGTCATGGAAGGTCATACTTACAACTTTTTAAGAAAATTTGAGATAGCATCTCTTTTATACTCAATAAAATGTAAGAAGAAATGATTTCTATGAAAAAAAGAAATCTTGCTTCACTATTATCGTTTGACCTTGGGAAAATTACTTAATTTCTCTGTGGAAAATTAAAATTTCTGAAAATGGCAAGAGTAACATTTCTGGTTTCACATGCCCTTTTGGAGACTTACCACACCTCAACAAAAGTAGAAATCTGTCCCACCCATCCTTAATACTGTGTATGCCTTTGTGGCTGCTTCAATGACGTGATGCAGTGGAAATGGCACTGTGTGCCTTATAAGTTATAAAAAGTGATGCAGCTTCGCCATGCCTCACTCTCTTAAGGGACACTTGCTTTTGGGATCCAGCCATTGTGCTATAAGGAAGCCCAGGCCCCATGCAGAGGCTACGTGTAGATCATCCAGTTAAAGTCTCAGCCAACAGTCAATATCCATCACCAGCCACAGGCAGGAAAAAGGCTTCAAATGATTCCAGCCCCTAGCCTTCAAATCATCCCCACTGACACTGCGTGGAGGAGAGGTGGGTACCCCTGTTGAACCCTACCTAAACTGCAGATTTGTGAACAAAATAAATGTTCGTGATTTTTTAACCCAATAGGCTTTGGGGTGATGAGTTTTGCAGCAATAGACAACTAAACAATCTTTAAGCCTCAGTTTCCCTTTCTAAAGTGGGGATAATAATGATATTAATCTCTAAGATTGTTTTGAGGACTAAATAATAAAACATAAATAAAATGTATAAGGATCAGAAAGAAAAAGTGAAACTGTTATTATTTGCAGATGACATGACTGTATACCCATAAAATCCAAAATAATACATAGGTAATTAAAATTAACAAATGAGTTTAGCAAGTTCATTTTATACACGGCCATCAGAAAACAGTCAACTGTATTTTCTATATACCACAAATAAGCAATTTTGAAATTTAAAATTTAAAGTGTTACTATTTCTGACAGCATAAGAAACATCAAATACCTAGGAATAAATATAATGAAAGATGTGCAAAACGTTTACACAAAAATCTCTAGAATTGTACTAAGAAAAATTAAATAAGACCTTAAAATGGAAAAATACACCATGTGAATAGATTGGAATATCAATAATGTAAATATGTCAGAACTCCTCAAAATGATACATACATTCAATGTAATACCAACCAGAATTCCAGCAGGTGCCTGATAGAAATTGACAAGTTGATTCTACAATTTATATGGAAATGCAAAGAGCCAAAAATAACCAAAAAAAAAAAAATGTCAAAGAAGAAAAGTGGAGCCTACACTCTCTGATATCAAAATGTTATAAAGCTATAGTAATTTAGACAGTATGGTAATGTTGCCTGAACAGACATAGACCAATGGAATCAAATAGAGATTCCAGATATAGACACACAGATGTATGAGTGCTTCATTTTTCACAAGAGTGTCACTACAGAGTTGTGGACAAAGGACAGTCTTCACAATAAATGGCCCAGTCAACTGATTATCCATGTTAGGGAGAAATGAAATTGGACCTCTATCTTACACTATACACAAAAATCAATTTTAGGGGATTGCAGATTTGAAGTGAAAAGTAAACCAAGAAAACTACTGACAGGTAATGTAGGAGAATATTTTCATGGACATAGGGGCAAAGATGTCTTCACACTAACCATAAAGGAAAAAAAATCATAAATTGGATTAAATTAGGGATTTATACATCAAAAGACAGTAGCAACACACATGACAAACACAGGGTTAAGATTCTTATTAAGTAAATTCCTCTTAAAAATAAATAATAAAAAAATAAAAATATACCACCCCACCCAAAAGTGATCAAAAACAAAGACAATCTCTATGAGATTATTATAGTCAAAGAATATACTAATATGTGTTCAATCTCACTAGAGAACAAAGAGAAAGAGAAATAAGATATTTAACCTAGATTGACAAAGATGAAAATAAGAAAAATTAAACTTAGTATTAGCCAAGATTTGAGCATTTTCATAAACTCCTGGTAGGAAATTAAATTGGACAAGTTTTCCATAGCCTTGATTCAGTGACCAAATAAAATATGTCATTTATGGTCTAGATTCCAAAGGCTGAGAGCTCCAATGTACATGTACGTTACTGACAAAAAAAGATTTCCAGGATGTAGTGCTTTTATTGTTGTAAAAAGCCTGTTACAAAGAAGTTTATATAATATGATCTCATTTTTTATTAAAAATGAAAGCATATTTATGTACATGTATAAATGCTAAACAATGTCTGAAGGGGTATAAATCTAAATGTAAAACTGGGTGATTTTTATTTTTTTATATATTTTTCTATTTTTGCCATTTTATATTGATCATTAATATTTTATTATAAGAAAATAGGATGAAGTTCTTTTTATTTGCGGTTATAAAGAAAAAAGTTAATAGTTGAGTTTACATTTTTGAGAATTAAATTTGAGAATTAAATTAAAAATCAAAATCACTGAATACTCTTGCACATAAAATCAGACAAACCAGAATTCAAAGTCAGTTCCTTCATTTACTATATCAGTGGCCTTGGGCTTTCTCACCTATAAAATGTCAGTGATAAAACCTACCAGCTCCATCTCACATCCCCTGGGTAATGTAAAAATTAATAAATAAAAACAGAATTAATATATACCACGTAAACTTTCTAGCATCACCAAAAGCTAAGAGGAGAGAAGGGGGCTTTTTCTACCATGGTTTAAGTCTGGAAAGAAGACACTTGTAGAATGTAATAATGTAAAAAGGTTGGTTTGTTTAATTTTGCTATTCCATCCAGAGGCAAAACTGTCATTGGGACCTCTTCCTTTGCAGCTTCTCAACTCTCAGAATCTAAAGCTTCTGCACCCCACAACTCGCTCCCTGTCTAGCAAGGATACCCAACGCAATGGAGCAGAAAGTGGCTGACACCAGAAGTAGCATTAGATGAGGTGGAATCATATTATGTTCTCAAGAATAATTGAGTTAAAAAAAAAAAAAAAAGAATAACTGGGTAGATCCTAAGTGTGCATGGAGCCCCAGGACACATGGAATAAATTAGGGAAGCCACTCTCAAGGATTGGATTTGACCCTAGAGTAAAGAAAGGAATAAATATTCTTTGAGGGTTTGTCACCCTTTATCTTGTCTCCCCACCTCTCTGCTCCCCAGGAAAGGTATGGATTTCTCCGAATGGAATGCAGGGAGGTGAAGAGGTCCACAGGCGAAACCAGCAAACTGGCTGATGTAAGGAGGGTTTTGTTTCGGTATGTGTCACCTCTTTTCCATCATACGGGGCTTAGATTCCTGCATTCCTTCTACCATGCAGGTTAAATATACTGGAGGGTAAAGACATTTTCTCAGGCTATTGTAGTAGCACTGGAAACCTACCTTAAAATGAGCTCATCTACCTTTCCAAGCGGCCAGTTTTAAACTCAAGGAGAAATATCATCTTATCTGGTCCATGGATATATCACCCCCTGTAAGATATTTTTGATATCATAACTCATTTTCATGATCATTCCTTTATCAATTAATTCACAATAAAAGAGAACAATAAAAGTGTTGTTTCATATCTTTACTCTTTCAGTAATGTGCAACATGAACATAATAGTGTTAAGAAGTCAGAAATAACTTAACACAGTAGCTATAGAAGATGTTTATATTTCCAAAATTTCAACAATGATCTTCCTTAGGTTCCCCCAAATTAGCATATTTGTTAATCAAATTAATTAAGAAGCTTTTCAAAATAAAAGCAATGTTTTAAATAAATATATTTTCATAACCATAGAACATTTAGTTCTGCTGGAGGTAACAAACATATTACACTCAAGTACTTTATGAAGATATTAGGGTAAAAGTGATCTGGATGCAATTATAAAGGTACCCTAATTAGCCATTTGCTTCTTTTAGGTATATGTTTTTTTCTGCATGTGTTAAATTGATACCATAGATATTTTGCATCAATTACTTCTTAAATCATCACAAAGATGTTACCTGACCCACAGAATTTATATCAGCTCACGGTGAATGATATGATATTGGTTGGACAATGTTTTTAAATTTAAATGTAGTACTCTAAATTAAATGCAATGAAAGCCAAAACCCTCTAGTTGCCTATGTCTATTATAAATGTTAGATTCCCAGTTTGGAAGAATAAGACCTTCTTACAAATCTCAACCTTGAAATTTCATAACTGAATATTATTGTCACATCAAAATCTTAATTATAACAGAGTTCTCTGTGTGTTTCAGAGTACCACATGGGTGCGTGTAAATTCAACTATGATCAGCTTTTCCACTGAAATCATATCTGTTTAGTAAACAACTACAGAAAACTTTCTAAAAATTGATTTTATTTATTAAGTATTTTTAAGAGTTCACTAACTGAAGATATGACTTTGCTGATCTCCCCAGAAATTCTGATCATTTGTTTCTCTTTCATTCACTTTTATTTCTACTGTGATTCTTAGGAATTTGTCTAATCTGTATTTAATCTATTAAAACATCTATGCGTTGGTAAATTTGGTTTCCTTCAATAATAAGCCATGTTAAGATTTCTAAATTAAATGACAAACAGAAGTAAAGTTAAACACAGCAACAAGTTATAGTAAGTGCTCTTTAGAATTTCAGATTAACAATTTTGTCCCAAAATGGTAAAGTAATAATTTACTAAATGAATAATGTAACACAGAATAGATTTTAACAAGAACTCTCTCTCTGTCTCTCTCCATCTCTCTCAATCACTTTCACTCTCTCTTCCTCTCTGTCTATCGCTCTGTCTATGTCTCTCCATCTCTCTGTCTCTGTCTCACTCCCTCTCTCTCACACACACACACACACACACTTCCACCCACTTCCATACGTGAGTATGTACACATATCTCAGAATTTTAAAACACTGCTACTGAAGGTTTTAACTTAGATAAATTAACTACATTAAAATACTGACATTGTGAAAGTATCTGTTTATGTCTAACACCCCATAGAGGGAGTCTTTTGGTGAACTTCTTAAAAAGCATAAAGAAAGAAAACCCAGAGTCCTTGACAGGAAGGAAGGGTGACGGTGTGGGTGCCACGCGGGGTCACAGCTTCCCACTGTCCTCGCCACCCTCTTTCTCCTCTATGGCTTCCAGGCTGCGCTTGCTCTTGGCCTCGGCACCGCTGCTGGGGGCTTTACTAAGTCCACACGACAAGCACGCTAGCTGGATCTGCTTCATGTTTTCTAGAGCTTCATTCTTGGCATTCTTCAACAGATCTCCTTGGCCCTGCAAACAGGCAGAAATGGACACCAAAGAAGAAAGTTATGGGCCAGGCATATCCTGATGCCATCTCTCTTTATCACTTGCGCTCCTACTCAGTGAGGAAACAGACCCAGGCTAGAGAGCCCACTTTTCCAGGGTTTAGGCCAACGTCCTTTTCTCACATTATTGAGGGTCTTTGCTCTTTAAGTCAAAGACCTCAACCTGAGCATACCCAGTGAACTCTGTGGTTGCCAGCAGCCCCCGGAGACCCCTATGGTAGGGAAAGCCTCCGGGGACCCTCCTCTGAATGTGCTGTCCTCGTCAGGCCCTTCCATCACCAGGGTCTGAGACCTGCTACACTGCACGCTCCTGTCCCACCCAACCCAGCATTCCTAGGCTTGGAAGAAAACAAGGGAAGACACTCTTCCTAAATGAACTGAAAATTAAATCAGCCCTCGCAGTGTACAAGAGCTTACAAAGCAAAATACCTTCTGTAAGGTAAGTCATATGCCCTTTTACTTGGTGAGCTGGTTTTTTACATACTGGATTATCCCTGCAGTCTGCCTTTTGATAAGGTACTAGTTACCCACATTCCTTCTGTCTTCTCCATCACCCCGAGGACAATGTTCCCATCTGGCTAATGGAGAAAGAGGCTCCAGACACCCAGCGTGCCAATCAAAACAGAAAGCAAATGAGGATCACAGGGAACCATCAGCTGTCAGCTACATCAGTGCCTGAGAAAGGGCTTTCCCCATTATTTTTCTTCTTTTTTAGTTCACTGTTATAATAATTGAGTGTGTGTTCTGACGCTGGTCCAGGGGCCTGAAGGAGTCAGTGCAGGGAAGCCAGCACGTGTTCCTGTTGTGTACAGACAAAAGAGGAAGCAGTTCCGCCTCTCTCCTCTCCATTCTCACGACAATGCCTGAGAGCGTGACCTTGAAACTGGAGGTTACATTCAGGGCTAGAGAGTTCCTCTACAAAGCAGAGACTCCGAGAAGGCATAAGTCACCTATTTCATGTGAGATACTTCATGATACACTGTTTTTCTCCCCCTTTTTAAAATGGAAGTATAGCTGATTTACAATGTTGTATTAATTTCCAGTGTACAACATAGTGATTCAGTTATATATATATATTTTTTTTCATATTCTTTTTCATTACAGGTTACTACAAGCCACTGAATATAGCTCCCTGTGCTATACAGTAGGACCTTGTTGTTTGTCTCTTCTGTGCATAGTAGTTTGTATCTGCAAATCCCAAACTCCCAATTTATCCCTCCCTATTCCCTTCCTCCCAGGTAATCATAAATTTGTGATACAATGTTTTATCTCTTTAATTTGATGGATGCTTTTACCTTAGAGTGTATGAGGAATCTTGTACTTAAAAAATGCCTTCGAATAGTTCATTCCTTAAAATCTGTAGAGGCACTTGCCAATTCTATCTTACATCATGATGCTAAATCTTTCTAATAACAGCCTTTAACTATATGGGGCGGGTGAATAAGTAGGGCTTTGCTTGATATTTTTGTTAAGGTGAACTTACCCCCATTTACCTCAGCCATGGATTGGGGGTTTAGAAGCAGTCCTGGAAGTCGCAGAGTCGAGCCTCCTCATAAGGAGAAAGGAACTGAGCCTGCTGAGGTGAAGGGAGTGACCCAAGGTCCCAGCTGGTTATGACTGAGCTGGGATTAAAGTCCAGGTCTTCTGCCTCTTGGTTCACTGCCCTATTTCATACACCACATTTATAATTTAGACTAAGACCAGAGACTAAAGAATGAATGAACACTCTTTCAGATAGAGGTGGACTTTCCAAGGGAAAAATATTCACTACACCAGCAGCAGGGAGTCCGTTCTGAACAGTATAAACATACTGAATCCCCTCTGGACGTTGAAAAATGAAGTCACGTCCACTTTGAAAAATGCAATTCTTAAGTAATAATAATACAGCATATAAAGTGCTTGCTCTCTGCGGGCATTCTTCTTCATGCTTTACATATGTTCTTTATTCAGTTATCACAACCTCCCATGAAAGTGGCACTTTTCTTATTTTAAGTTTATAGTGAAAAAACTGAAGCCTAGTGACCCCCTTTCCAAGAGTCACACAGCTGCTAAGTGGTAGAGCTGGGGTTTAAACAAAGTGCAGCAGCTGGCTCCAGACTCTGTCGTCTTAACCACTACATGATGTGGCATCTCTTCAAGGCAAACTGTGCTCTCTCTACAAAGCACATTAAAGCCTCCGAGCCACTGTTACCTATGGAAACAACACAGACAAAAAGGCAATCATTGCCCAGGTGGCACAGTCTGACAGAATTTAGAGATGGGATCTAGAAAGTCAGGAAGGTTAAGATTGCACCAAGATACGCTGGCAGGGGCAAAAGTCAGAGTATCTTAGTTTTGCTTTTAGCTCCAGCAGTTTCTCCCTGGGCCGTTTGCTCACCTGTAAAAATGATGAAACTATTCTTCTGCCTTCCTCACAGTTTTAAAGATTAAAGAAAATATGTTGAAAAGCTGTTTGTGACTTAAATAATCACAAGTAAACTAGGCTATTAGATGATATGAAAAGCAATTAACATAGTCTATTACTAAAATAAATATCTTGGTGCTGTGCGGATTTTAATAGAAATTTTACTAACTTGTTTAAAATGCACCTTCAACAGTCTGTTTCTACAGAGATGCGGATATTGCTACTGCTTTTCAAATGCAAAGATTCTCCTAAAAAAACTGTATTAGGAAATAGGTTATACCCACACTCATTTTCAGATTATTACTTTTAAGTGCTCCCTTTTAGTGTTGAAATTTTCATCAAGCATTTTAAAACAACAGAAGCAAAACTGCCATGTTCCCTAATTGCAAGAGAGCAGCAAAACATGCAAAAATATCAAGTTTGATCTTACAAATGCATGATGCTCTCACGTCCCTTTTCCTGCAGCAGGTTATGAAACATGTTTAATTAATCAGCCAGAATGTCATCTCATCTGTTCTGAGAGGTGGCATCCAGGCCTAAATGCCAGCCTGTGCCAGTTCTGGTAAATAGAAGTCAGTCTCTCTAGAAAACAATGGCCAGTTGGAGAAGCCAGTTTGTGCCAGTGCAGAGACTGAACGACATCATCTCCTGATAACCAGGAGACAACATGTCCTGGTGACACGGCGCAGGCAGGAAAAAAAAAAAAAAAACTGGAAGAGAAATTAAACTATTAACTAATAGAAGCAGAAAAAATGAAAGACTAAACTAAGAAGAGTTTACTTTGACAAACTGATGTGAAAATGTTGTTTTCTATAGAAGGAGGCATATAGATCATCTTTCTGTTCTGTGGTTAAACTCCTTGAGTCCCCCTGATTAAGGTGGCAGAACCAGAAAAGACTCATTCTAGGCAAAACTGTAAAGGTGAAGGTTATTGTTGACAACCCTCATCTTGGCATTCCTTTTCGGTGCAGACTTTACCCCATTAAATGTGCAGAGATTTCCCCTGACCAACTAGCTTCTTTCTCTCTACTCTGTTACACTCCCTCTCAAACGCCTCCTAACTGGCCAGCGTATGTCACATCTCCTCCCTCAAAACATCTGTGACCTGTGTATCATTTCCAACAGCATATATCAGGTTTCCAGATCACTTAAGCCGCCTATAGATACTGGTGTGTATTATGTATTTAAGGAGTATGACAACGGGGCTTTTCTAAAGAATATGCTCAGACATTCTCCTCAAACAGAGGTCTTGGGAGAGAAGGAGAAAGGAGAGAAGCCCAGGAGAATGCATTTCACTTGGTGGTATATAAATTGCAACATCTCTTGGAAAAATAAATCCGGATTGTTATAGCCTGGGATGTAAAATTAATGGACAATCTGACCACTGAACACTCAATGTGAAAGAAATGTCAAGCAGTTGCCAATGTTTCAATATACTAGAAATCTCCTGGGAATTTTATTTTCTCTCCTCTGGCATTAGAGATGCTTCAGGGGGAAGAAAGGGAGAAGGACGCCTTTAACTCAAAGACAAGTAAGAGTGACAGAGGGCATCTCAGGAAGACGGATGCTGATGGGCAACAGGGCTATCAAAAGTCTCCAGAGCAATGACCACCAATTCAGCCTCCACAGTTGTGTGGCTTCCAAATGTAAAAGCACATGGAAATCCCAACACATCAGAGAGTAACACTTGGAATCATAGAAAACCACAGAGAGATCAGATCGCTATAGAGATTCTGAATCTAAAAATTAGCAATGATTAATGGATTTTTTAAAAAGCGACATTAAGCATTCATAACCAAATCCTTCCAACATCATTAAATTGCAGTTAAAATATATTATCTAGAAATCAAGAAATATCTGACGCAATTTAGATTGTATATAGGACTGGTATACAATGCTACCAACAATTTTTATTACTGCTAATATATTATTACTGACAGTAAAATGCGATCACAACACTAAACAGAAGCTAACATTTATTGAACACTTGAGATACTAAGTGTAAACCAATTTGCACACATTATTCCATTCTATGACAACCATAAAAGGGGCTAGAATTCTAAATGTGAGTTATCTATTAGTTATATATTTGTCAGCTATTTATTAACAATATATTTTATAATCCATAAAATGACATTTAGAATTTTTGTTATTTCTGTTCTTACTAAGAATTGCAGTTTCCTCCCCATTGTTTGAAAATAGTTTTGGCTACAATCCGGCACAGTAACGTACAAGAGACATCCATGGCCCTTTCATGCCCATTTTTCCCATGAACTGCACTATCCCTAGCGATACGAGTGCACCGAAGAGTTGGAGATCATAACCAGTGTCCTTGTTACATGTGAAGGAAATGTGTGGGCTGTCTCAGAGAACACCACAAATATTTAAAACAGCTAATCGAGACTCTGGGGATGGAGAAGCCCTCACATATACACAATGACACACATAACAAAGGTAGTTCTGTCTCCAGGCAGGCTATGTGGGTATTTTTCAGCACACACTCAACGGCAGACTGATTTCCCTGAAGTTCTTTCCATGTGAGCATCCACACCCATAGCTAGAGTCACCCCCTGGATAATCCTGCAGCAAGTCTGCACAGACCGACCTCATGGTGGCATTAGCACCTCTTTATCTGTCCCCGCTACTGTTTGGTGGACAAGAACATATTGTGGTGGGCTGTGCACCACTACCATCTTAATAGTTCAAAAAGCATGCTACTGGGGAACCTCTGTATTAAGATGTTAAACGTCTTGCTTCCAAGAAGTAGAAACAACTATTACAATGTCCTTCATTTGAGAAAATTAAAATAGAAAATCAAAGATGTGTTGATGTCATGACAGATACATTTCTCTTGATATTACATTGCTGGAATATTGAGTAAAACTACAAAGATGGCCTGGGATTCTTGGTCTCCAGAATGAAAGCCTCACCATGTAGGGAATGCATTCACAATGTTCGCAAGAGTTACAGGCACAAAGATGTAGCCATTAGGGGAATTATGTACAAAATACCTTAATAGCACAAAAATAGAAGTTTTCATTGCATTATGTTATCAACACTCAGATTTATTATTTTTCAACATCTTGACAACCAAATATTTCAACTTCATCTTACTTGTCACTTAAGAAGTTGAATTTTTACTCTATGAACATTCAAGAAATATGGATAAATAATAGTAGAGTAGTTCTGGTCTAAGAGTATTGACTTAATGGAGCTTTTTATGTTATTCTTCTAAAATGCTGAACTCAAAACAAATGAAAAAACACTGCTCTTCAAATCTTTATTGCATAATGCAATTAAACTATTTTATTTTTATAGGAACAAAAAGTGAATTATATTGGACATTTTACCTGAGCCATTAGATTTTATAATTTTTATAAAGTTTCATGTTTTTAATTGAAGTACAGTCAATTACAATGTATCAATTCCTGGGGTGCAGCACAATGTCCCAGTCATACATACACATACATATATTCCTTTTTATTTTTTTTATTAAAGGTTATTAAAAGATGTCAAACATAGTTCCCTGTGCTATACAGAAGAAATATTTTTTAACCTAGTTTTATATATAGTGGCTAATATTTGTAAATCTCAAATTCCCAAGTTTATCCTTTCCCACCCTCTTTCCCCAGTAGCCGTAAGATTGTTTACTATGTCTGCAAGTCTGTTTCTGTTTTGTAGATGAGTTCATTAGTGTCCTTTTTTTTTTTTTTTTTTAGACTCCACATATGAGTGACATCATATGGTATTTTTCTTTCTCTTCCTGGCTGACTTCACTGAGAATGATGATCTCCAGGTCTATCCATAAGTTTCATTTTTAAAATCAGTTTTATAACTGATAAATTTTAGTACTGGTCATAAACTCTAATCTCCAAAGACTGTGGAAACAGAACATAAGTAAGTATTTTTAATACCTAAGATTTTAGTTCTGAAGGAAGAATAATTTACAAAATATAGATGATATTTCAAAGAAATTTTAAGAATTATTTAATGCCAACAAGACCACACAACATTACAGAATGAAGCAGAATGACATGTTTTATAAGCATAAAAAGGCTCTACAAATATGAAGTCATGCTCTATTAAAATGCATCATAATGAAAATTATTTTTGAAAGTTAAAATTTGAAAGCATATGTTTTAAGACCTGGAAAATAAGACCTTCTTTTTCCATAAGTGTTTCTCAAATACCATCCTGCTTTGTTACAGTATTTTTCTCATCAAGAAGTCTTTTTTTTTTTTTAATTTTTAAGAAGTCTTGACTAACTTGAATGTTGAAAGAATGAAGAACCTTATTTACCTCAAAATGGAAATTAACTGCATCTTAAGCAGAAAATCTTTGTACTAATCATGTTTTTAAAAAATAGTTTTTAATATAAAGGAAACCACTTTCTTTTGTGTCCTTGTATGCATATACATAATACTATGTATAAATGAAGTAGTTTAACATTATTTAAATGCTACTCACTAATAACAATTGCATCACTTTAATAGAATAAAAGGTAAAAATTATATGTTTTCAATAATGCATAGAAGTCATTTGACAAAATTCTACATCTTTTCAAGATAAAATCTCTCAACAAATTGAGTACAGAAGGAATGTACCTCCGCATAATAAAGGCCATATATGACAAGCCCACAAGTAACACCATACTCAACAGTGAAAGGATGAAAGCTTTTCCTCTAAGATCAGGAACAAGATAGGGGTGCCCACTCTCACAATTTCTATTCAGCCTAGAACCGGAAGTCCTAGCCAGAGAAATTAGGCAAGAAAAAGAAATAAAAGATATCCAAATCAGAAAGGAAGAAGTAAAATGATGACCTGGTCTTATATATAGAAAACCCTAAAGACTCTATCAAAAAACTGTTAGAATCAATAAATGAATTCAGTAAAGCTGCAGGATACAAAATCAACATACAAAAAATCAGTTGTATTTCTATACACTAACAATAAACTATCAGAAAAAGAAATAAATGAAACAATCCTATTTACAACAGCACCAAAATAATAAAATACTTAGGAGTAAACTGAACATAGGGTGTAAAATATGTGTACACTGAAAACTATAAGACACTAATGAAAGAAATTAAAGAAGACATAAATAAATGGGAAGACATTCTGTGTTCTTGAATCAGAAGAATTAAGATTATTAAAGTGTTCATGCTACCCAAAGCCATCTACAGATTCAATGTCATCCCTATCAAAATTCCAATGGCATTTTTCATAGGAAGAGG
The DNA here is from genome assembly GCF_036321535.1 of Camelus dromedarius. Taxonomy (NCBI): domain Eukaryota; kingdom Metazoa; phylum Chordata; class Mammalia; order Artiodactyla; family Camelidae; genus Camelus; species Camelus dromedarius. Next base: position 73,814,347 of record NC_087439.1, read on the forward strand.
GAAGAGAAAAACAATCCTAAAATTCATATGGAACAAAAGATCCCAAATAGCCAAAGCAATCCTGACAGAGAAGAACGAACTGGAGGCATCACCCTCCTTGATTTCAAACTACGTTACAAAGCTACGGTAATGGAAATAGAAAAAGACAAATACCAGATGATCTCATCTGTATGTGGAATCTAAAAAAACCCAACTCATAGAAACACAGAGTAGACTGATGGTTACCATGGGCAGGGCATTGGGGGAAATGGGTGAAGCCACTGGTAAAAGAGTACAAACTTCCAGTTACAATATGAGTAGGCTCTGCAGATCTAATATACAGCATGGTGACTATCATTAACAGTACTGTTCTGTATGCTTGAAAGTTGCTAAGAGAGTAGATCTGAAAACTTCTCACCATAAAAAAAAGGAAACTGTGAGGTGAATGGATGTGTTAATTAACCTTATTGCAGAAGCCATCTCATAATATATACATACATCAAATCATCACACTGTACATCTTAAACATACACAATATGTCAGTTATATCTCAATAAGGCTGAAAAATAACAGCATAATAATAAAATTAATAATTAGCAGCAGCAGTACTGATGACAGGTAGTGTTAATGATAGGTAACATCTGCGTTCATCAACAAAACCCTACTGCACTGAGATGCATTTGTTGACCAGATCTTAAAGAGAAGTATGAAATTTAATATCTCCAACGCCCACTGTTGTCCCTATGGTATGTTGTTCTAAGCTATGTATATATGAACTGAGACACATTAACTTCTTCTCTTTAAACCTTAGGTTTGTTTTTTTTTTTTTTACCTTATTTTGTTCATTTTTAATTTTTTGTGTGTGGGGGTAATTAGGTTGGTTTATTTCTTTCTTTTTGGAGGAGGTACTGGGGATTGAACACAGGACCCTGTGCACACCAAGCATGCCCTCTACCACTTGAGCTATATTCTCCCTCCTGAGACACATTACCTTCTCTCTTTGGTTTAGGAATAATGTTCGTCTCTGTTAGCTATCAATTAGGACTTGGGTCTTCATTTTTGCTTTATTCATCTATTTATCCATCAAGCATATACTTATTAAACATCTACCATATGCCAGGCTTTGACCTACAGTTGTCAACCCTACCAAAACCAAGGTCCTTTAAAACAAATATTTCGTAAGACTTCATTATTCTAAATGAAAGTCATAAATAATATAACCTGATTCTATGCATTATTAAAAGTTAAGTAAATGTGTATCCTAGCTATAAATAAGGAGAAATAAGAGAATGGACATTTAAAACAAAAGAATATGTATTTCAATATGTAAATACCCAGGCAGGCACACAAGAAAACGTCCGATAGTCCCACAAGTGAGGAAGTAAATAATGTCCGTACACCCCATCAAATCTGCCAAATCCTCAGAAGAACCTCAAAGGACATTTTCCTCGTGGTTGATAACATCAGCTACTTCCCAAGAAACTGTGGGATGCCTACCATGGCTCGTCAATAATAACAAAAAAGTACCAAACGAAACCCAGGGCTGACCACCCATTTGTCCTGTGAAAGACCCTATAATGTTTAAAACAAAAAGATCAACAATTGCAGTGATGTGAGAACTTTCCTTGGAGAACATCAGAACGTGTCATCCTCCCGCCTCCAAAAGTTGGTTTTCTTATTTGTAAGTTAGAGGGTACAACATTGTTCTGTGTAAAACCTGGAAGCATTGTTCACTATAAGAATAAACAAATTTTAAGCAGCTGTTTCATTTAAGCCAGATGAGAAAGTAAAAATGAACTGAAATAACCTGTCACCCAAAGAAATTAATGGCAAACATTATCTTTTGTGACAGACCCATTACATTTCTGAAGGTATCATAAGATAGGTTTCCGTGAGGGTGCTCTGTGTAAGAAGCCATCTGTCTGCTTTGGGCAAATGACTGTGAGCCTAATCCACTTACAGAAAATGTCAACAAAATTGCTTCAACGCCAGTGAGCTGAATCACAGAAAACCTCGAGCTAAACTTTAAAAATGTGGCTCAAGTGCAGAAAGTTTTATGAATTTAGGTTTGTATGGTGATGCTGGTGTCCTGAGAATTCTCTGGCAGTCATTTTGACAAAAGAACCATTCAATAAAACAATAAGAAGCCACTGCCTGTTCATTTCCCCGCTCTCTGTTCTTTCCTTCCCATTACCGGGATCATCTGCCTCCACGTCAACAGGTCTAATAAGAAAGGACAGAAGATTGATATCAACCTTTAGCAAGGTGACAAAGGTAATTAATTGCACTTCAAATGAAACTCTGGTAATGGATGGTCGTCATCACAAAAAAACAAATACTGTTTAAAAGTTCCAATACCTCAAATTAATTTTTCTTATATAATAAATGACCCTGAAATCTGACTTCATACAACTACCATGAGTACCACAAGCCAAACACAAAGGGAGCTTCGTTAGAAACCTCTACTTCGCCGACTCACGCTATTTCCATTTCAACCGTACTATTTACAATGGCTTGAAACATGTAGGACGCCCTAAACCCCTAGCAGAGAAATGCTAGAGAGGCAGTTACTAATACTTGAAGGATATTTAAAAAACCCATTCTGGAATTTGCTTGATAAGGTTTCACTTTAAGAAATTACTGATTGCATTGTTTAAACTATTGGCTACTTGATTCATTCAGGAAAAAAAAAATTTGCCAAAATGCCAGACCAAGAGCGTAGATGCAATGACAAAGGTCCAAAATCAGAGTGTACTGATCACAAAATGACTTTAGGAGCTTAACCGCCACAGTGCTGAGGATTTCAGTCAGCAAGTGAACATCTTGTGACATCTGGTCCTGAGTTGCACAACTCCAGGGGCACCATTCACACTGTCTTCTATGTGCATAGCATTCCCTGCAGCCCAAAGACAGCCATACTGCATCTGGTCTAGATATGTCCTTTTATCAAGGACATTTATTCCTTATTCTCTGCCAAATCATAATGCTTTTAAAAAGCCTTAAACAGTCCCCATTAGGAGTGCATCATGGCGTGTGCAGAACTGGCCTATCCAGTGTCTCTATGGGCACCCATTTAACTGGCGTGACTTCTAGGTTCAGTGTCAGTTGCAGTGGCCAAACAGCTATTAGCAAGATGTCAAATGGGCAAGTGCCTTGCACCCTCCACCCAATGGGTCATTTTTTTAAATTAATGCTGGTAAGGCAGCCATCAAATGAAATGGGCTACTTCTTATTAATAGTTAAACTGAGCAGCAGCCAACTCAGCTCCCTTCACAGTGGCTGTTTGGAGATTTGGTCATTCATGAATTATTCACTGTTGGTGGCCCGAATCCAGCAGGGCATTTGGTTAAAGACCAGACTACTGTTACTCCAAGGAAATGTCAAGATCTGCTTTCCATAATCTGAGACTTGCTCAAGTTTCAGATGTTAAACTCAAGCCATCCACAACACCAAACTATTAGCAACACACTTTTGTCACGCCTTTTATGTTTATTTTTAAAATTATGCACACAGAAGTTAAAATAATAGCATCCGAATTTCCCAATCGTTTATAGTGTGTCATGTTGACTTAATCACCTTATCTATTGCTATCCACCTATCTGTGTATACTTCATGCTGAATACCTCAGTACGCATATCCTGAAAATAAGGACTTTTTCAACATAACCACAATACTATCATTGCCCCCACAAAACTGGTATTCATTCAGTAATTTTACCTGAATATGCAGTGCATATTAAATTAGCCGAAATGTCCCAAAACATCTTTCATAGCTTCTTTTGAACCCAGAATCCAGTCAAGGTTCACACATCACTAGCATCTTTGAAAATACTGGTTTAGTTATGTGAGTTAGGATAAAAGCACGTGTAATGGGGGATTGCACGGGGAAACTCAATAGCAAGTTCACAGCATTAAGTTCACTTTCCTTGAAAGACATACATTTCCACAGCTTCACTCCTGTCCACTTCCTGGAATACACACCACTAAATCATCCCATATGCCTGTCAAAACATTTCTTCTGAATGTCAAATACCATCACTCTTACATCCTTATTTTTAAATCAACTTTATAAATATATATGCCTGGAAAAATTCATCGTCCATTCACGAAACTCATTCAGTTTTGTGAGTGTCACGCTGCTTTCCCTAGCCAGGCCTCAGATTTCTTCCCAGAATAGATGACCGTGGAAATCAAACTATCAGACACTAGTGGGACAGAACATTCATGTTCAAATTCAATATTTCAGTAGCTGGTATTTTTTTAGGCCTTAGATATGCAGACCAAAAAAGCCCACATTTTTAGAGGAAATTTAAATTAGCACCATTAGAAAATCCAGAACTCCATTTAACAAGCTTTGAATGATTCTGTCCACGTCCAAGGACTTCTGCTAAAGAGCCCTGGATTGACCTTGAGCTGGGGTAGCTCTGCTCTGTGCTTTAAGAGCCCGCCTCCCCAGCCACAACTGGTTAAACCAAGCATCACACTGGCCCAAGAGTGAACAATCAGTAGCTGGCCAGTGACCTATGAGCTGGCCTGACTCCAGGCGGCAATGACAACAATCAGGTACACCAATCAGACTAACTTAGCTGCTAACAAAGAGGTGCTAGAAAACAGAGGAAAGAAAGAGACAGGAGGGTTGAGCCCATCTGAGGCCACAGCACTAGAGTGAAAATCCACAAAGTCTTCCTCCCAAGAGGAGAAAAGAGAACACAGTCCCCTAAAGCCTGTTTGAATTGTCATGCTCTCCTGGCCCGAGGTCCTGTGAGGCTGCCTGTCCTGTGGCTTCTCTTCTTCCCCGGAGATGTGTCTCCTAGATGTGTTCCTGCATTGTCACATGTAGTCTCACCTGAAGAAGAAGCCTGAATGGATCTCTGTTCCCTGTAACTCAGGCAAGAAAAAAAGTTTTACTTTAGATGAGAAATGACAGGCCTGTTACAATTTTAATCACACCATTCGATGAGTTGGAAGCCAAAACAGAATAGAGTTTAGATCATGCTTTTGTCCCTGCTAAGGTTTTCATGCTTCTTGTAGGGAAAACCAGAATCAGTCAAAAAGCTATAAAGGGGTTGTGGTTGATGTCTGCAGTTGAAAGATGATTAACAAATTATGAACCGGCTGTGTGACCTTGGGAACATTCCTAACTCCTGCAAGAGGCAGTTTCCTTCTCTATTAAACATGGGGATTGGATGAGATGTCCTTTGAGTTCATCTTATATACCCAATGTCTATCATTGATTAATTAGGGCTTGATTTAAAATTGCTGTGTTAAAATTGATTACCTAACTATTTTAAGTAAGAGAGATGGTCTAGTGGGGAAGAGATAAGGAGGTAATGAAAGTGTCTGTTCAGGGAAGAACAAGGCGATGTGGAAAACACGTGGCAAAGATCCTAACCCCGATGGGGGGTGGGGAGAGGGAGAAAGTGCCACCTCGGAAAAGGTATCCTGAAGACTTGGCACCTAAGCTAAGAGCTGGAGCACAGGTGAAGTGCCCGTGGCAGAGTGTGAACAACAGCGAGGGGCTCCCAGGGAGCAGGGGCGCAAGACACACTTTTGAAGTAGAAGGGACAGCCGGTGTAACTGCGCAGCAGGAGAGCACAGCTGGTGCCCCGTGTAGCTGGGGTAGCGTGCGGAAGAGGAAGGCGATGAGGGTCAAAGCCGTGGCGTAAGGAGGTCACAAAGAGCTCCACAGGGGAAGGTAGGAAGTTTGCAGGAAGAGCCATGGGAAACCTTGGAAGGGCTTTAAGCGGGCAGAGTGGCCATGACCAGACTTCCGTTTAGAAAGATCACCCCAGCTGCTGTGCTGCAGAGGCGACAGGGTTGCATGGGGAGGGAGATTTGTCACTAACTAGGGTGATAACTAAGGCAGTAGCTATGGGGGTGGAGGTCTCTTAGGGAGATATTTAGGACGTTGACCCAACAATACTTGGTCATTGCTCAGAGGTGGAGGTTTAGGAGAAAGATCAAGGGTAACTCCCAGGATTCTTGCTTGGATTGCTCTGAGTAGTCATTCGTTCATTTGGGGAGGGATAGTAGAGGTGTCGCCGAGGGCAGGCAAGAGATGTGGGTGGAGATGAGCACAGCCTGACTGAAGATCTACATTTGGGATTGGACAGCACAGGGGGCTGCTAGAAACCATTTGCATGGACAGTGTGACCCAGGAAGGGAGGATGGAGTAAGAGGAGAAGAGAGCCTAGACAGAACCCTAAGAAATACCAGAATGTAATGCAGAAGTAGAGAAAGGGCAACCTGCAAAACTCCTGAGAAGAAAAAGCCAGAGACGTAAGAGGAAGGCCAAACGGAACGTCCAGAGGGTGTCCCCCCAAATCAAGGGAAGCAGTGAGGCAAAGGAGGGAGTGATCAGCCCTGTAGAATGTTCCCAAGTAGTCAAGCAAAATAAAAGCTGAAAAGTGTCCACAAGACTTCGTGACAAGGAGGTGACTGGTGACCTCTGTGAGGACGATTTAATGGAGTGTCGGGGGAAGAAGACAGATGAAAGTTGGCTAAAGGAGTGCGTGGGAGGTAAGGAAGTGGATACAGCATGTGTCAACAGCTGTGTTAAAGTTTGGCAGTGCGGGCAAAGAGAGAGGTGTGGAGTAAAGTAACTGGAGGGGAGCTGAGAGTATTTATAAAAGCTGTTTTATATGTATAAATGCACTTAGGCTGAGCAATGAGTTGTGAAAGGAAAAAGGCAAAATATGAAACAGAATAACTGAAAGCCTGGACTTTTCGGATTGATGGCTGTTCTCACTTGATTTTTCTGGTATCCTAATGTTTCTTCTCCTTATTTCAGAGCCTCTTATTTGTATGAAATGGGAGAGTTACTCAGCAATTAAACATGTAAAGTATGTTAATTTAAATATATAAGTAAATCTACCTAAACTTGGAAGTAAAAAAGCAGGGATTCCATATGGTCTATACATTTGTAACTACCCCCAGAAAATGAAGAATTCTCACATTGTCCACCAGGTGGCTCTCCTGTTTTGGGCTTAGGTAGGAAGTTCCTATCTGTCCACAAAAAGCTTGTGTTCCAATGTCAGAAATGGCCTCCTAACACCACTTGGTTTTTTCCCTCTGCTTTCATGTAGACCTGCACCTCAATCATTTTAAGCATGTAAAAGTGACCTCAAATAAATTCAGAAAACAGAGTCATCAAAAAGATTCGTGTATCACCAACTGGCATATGTAAGCATTTTTAGGTGGAAGATATCTTTCTTAGCAGAATCTGAAAGTCATGCCCCTTCAAAGGCAAAAAAATAAATAAATAAAATAAAATCTAGCTACTTGCTTTCTCAGTGTAGTGAAAGGAGAAAAAAACTGATAACTCCAAAATGTCTAATAAATGTGTTTTACATAATAATACATAGGTTAAAATATCAATGCCTCTCACATGTATAAGGTGGTATCTTTATACCTGTTGTTTGGAGAATTTGAACATACACAGGTCCCTCTGATGTCAAGCTCTCAGGTTTAAGCAGTTTGTTGATAGTTATAAGACACAAAGATCTTTACTCGATAGGGGTTGTTCGCATGATTTAGCATTCAGGGCATGCTATTATTAAGCATTTATGAATATTCACAATAAGGAAGGTATGTGGGCTGAAGGGCAATTGGAAAGCTCCACTCCCTGGATACTTCCCTTGGCCCCTCTGCCATCCTGCTGGGCCTGAGACACCCACTAACACCAGAAATACCAGAGCAAAAGGGAGGGCAAAGGTCGGTTTTACAACTATCAGTACAAAGAGCCTAAGAACACACACACACACACACACACACACACATACACACACACACACACACACATACACACACACACACACACACACATACACACACACACACACACACACATACGCTAGCTAAAATCAGTTGTCCTCACTTGCCAGCCTTAGGACACAGCTCTACCATTTTTAACTTGTTACTAGTGCAGCATGAACAGTGGCCCCTCAGGCTTGGGACCCGGGTGGGAATGAGAAGCGCTGATCTGGGGTCTCCCTCCTCACAGCCCCGTGGGACATCCCTGTGACTGGGACCGCTCATCATGTTCACTCCTTCTTTTATCCCTCCTTCCTCATTTTCTGAGAAACTTGAAGGAAAAAAAATCCAAAGGATTAGCCACTGAGCAAAATCAACTCAGAAGTCAAGAATGACCAGGGGATATTTGGAGATTCGCAGAAGGATAGCTGTAGCTGGAGCACAGGGGAAAAGAGAAAATGAATACAAGGAGAATGAAAGCACGCGATGAAGGAGAATGACCTACTCGGCAAGGTAAAACCACCTCACCAGGGACAAATGAAAGGAACTGTATACACCGAGGCAGGATTTTTAAACTTTGTTATCCTAGAGACTGAAGAAGTTGTATTCCTCTAAGGGAAATATTTGTTTACCCGTATTTGTTTATTTCAGAGGGTCACGTTTGATGTACTGCCTAAGTAAAAATGTGTGTCGTCTCTACTGAGAACAAACACTGACACATTCTAACCATCTTCCCGCGGGAGCCCCTGGGCCACTCTTTCTTACTCTTTAACTTTCCGTATTTATGTGTCAGAGCAGCCAAGTTGACACCTGTCACGGGACGTTTCAGCAGGAAGAGAAATCAATGGGTCCTGGCAGCCATCTCTGTGCCCTTCAAAGGGTGACCTTTAGGTGTGGCAGCAAAAGCACATCCCCCACCATGACATTATTTTTTTTAATCCTCAGTTTCAGGTTGCATATTTTTAATAAAGTCTTCCACTAATGTCAGCTTCAAGGGTATTAAACCATCACAGCTGATTTCCTTTTTCTTTACCCGCATTTCAGTCTCTTCTTTCTCCCCTCGTACTTGGGGAAATGGAGCTTGGCTGTACTGAGGTCAGGATTAGTTCTCTCAGCGGTGGAGGGTCCAAATGCCGTTATGCTATTTTAGGGGAACATTCGTCTCCAACATTCCTCAACTCTATAAACCACAGGAGGTTTATTTTATAGAGTCAGGTTTTTTAAATAAAAAGGAAAAAATATAAAAAAATCCTCTAGTTACTGTGGACAAATTGTTCATAAATATAAAAATGAAGACTCTAAGAATGCAAAAACCTCAATATTCAGAGTCCTAAAAGGAAAGCTATCTCTAGTTTAAAACCAAGCCCCTTCCTCATTTTGAAGACCACACTAAGATGAGATTTGTACCTTGGCCTCCAGCCAAAAGTGGACTACTTTGGTCAACATATGTACATATACATATCTTCTATTCTCTAAGGAATTAACAGTTAAGAATTCTCTTATTTTTACTCTGTAATTCTGCATAACTCTAGAGCCCAGACAATGTTTGCCAAAGAAGTTTTCTGCAATGATGGAAATATTCTATAGCTCTGCTGTCCAACATAACAGTCACTAGGCACATGTGACTACTGCCACTGAGGACTGAATATGTAACTTTATTTAATTTTAATTATTTTTGTTTCAATAGATACCTGTGGCTAGTGTTTTCCACACTGGACAACAAAGGCTAAAAGATGATGTCCATCTTCAGGAATATAGAGAATTAAGTAAAATTATTTTTCACTCTCTCCAGCCTCTTTCCTGACATAGCACTTGCCACAGTTAGGACTACACAACTGAGGATGGCTTGGACTTTTAAACATTTGCAGCTCCCCCAGAACGCACACTCCTCGAGTGCAGTGGCTGCCTCTGTCACCACGTGAGGAAACCAGGAAGAAAAGCTGTCAGCAGAAATTGACCTGCTGACACGCTGATCTCAGACGTCCCAGCCTCCTCCAGAACCATGGGGAATAAATATTTGTTGTTTAAGCCACCCAGTCTACGGTGTTCTTGTAATGGAGCCCGAGCCGATGAAGACAGTTACTGTATGAGTTTCTTAGAGTTCCCAAAGCAAAGAAACACAGCCTGGGTGGGTGGGTTAAACGACGAAGTTTATCTTCTCACAGTTCTGGAGGCTGGAAGTCTGGTGTTCTGTGTGGGCGGGGCTGGTTTCTCCTGAGGTCCCTCTCCCTGGGTGTATATGGCCGCCTTCTTCTTGGGTCCTTGCTTGGTCTTTCTTCTGGGTGTCCACGTTTAGTGTTCCCTTCTTACAAGGACACAGTCTTACAGGATTAGGGTTCACGCTAATGACCTCATTTTAACTTAGCTATCTCTTTAAAGACACAATCTCCAAATAAAGTCACTTTCTAAGGTACTGGGCTTTGGGACTTCAACATATGGATTCTGGGGGAGCATAATCCAGCCTGTAAGTCACCCCCTTCCCAATGTTCCAACCTGTGTCTCCAGTTTATTTACTATCTACGTCCAACCATACTGGAAACCTGTGTTTAAAATTTGGGGATAGCCTGCTTATTGTACTATCAATGACAAGCCCTTCTCTGCCCATCTGAAGACCCCTGCTGCATTTATATATTTGTAGGTTTAGGATTTTAATTATTGTCATAAAGTATGGCTTTACCATTGTCAATATGCTTTTTCATATGTTATATGTGAAATAGATATGTAACTGGTGAGGCAGTCTTGTCATAAGATAGACAAGGACTCCGGGTCCAGACAGCCTGGGTTTTGATTTCTGGCTCCCCCATTCATTTGCTAGTTGACCTTGTTAAAAGTTAGCTATCACCTCACCTCTCTGTCCCTCAGTTTTCTCATGTATAAATCACAAATATTAATAGTACCTACATCATTTGATTGTTATTAGAATTGAGTGGTTTAGTAAGTATGAAGCACTTGCAACACAGTCCAGCAGAGAATAAGCATTTTATAACTGTTGGCTGTTATTATTTGTTGTTGCTAAAGTGCATTCCACACTAAGCAAACCATTAGAAAGAGCATCAGATTCATCCATTTCCATCAATCGTATGCTTGACTGCAGTTTTACAGTGACTATTCTGATTTTCCCTAAAATGTCCCTTTTTTCTGGTGCACACAAGCTGTTTGCTAATAATTCTCTAAGTTATAGGATAAAAATAACGATGACCTCAAGACGAGAGGATTTTTCCACAAGTGGAACTAAGACCAGTGGGAGAAGTTCTGCCTGTTCTGAGCATAAGTGAAATCTAGGAAGGAGAGCAACCTCCCAAGGCATTTCCATGTATTTATAGCACTAGTTATATGATGAGCTCTTGATAAATATTTAAAGAGTGATGGTGATGAAGATGGTGACGATTAACAAAGGGAGGAAGGAACTCAGATAAACGTCACCCAGATTTTTTAAAAAGATCATATAAACAACTCTAAAGTTCAGTCATTTGGATTGTTAATGATATCTGAACCATGCTGGAAAAAGACAAGAAAAGCAAAGATAATGAAAGTATCTTTTCCATCCTCTTCTGAGCAACTAAAGGCAACAGTGACCAAAGTTTTATTGCACTAGGGCAATTTTTAATATCTGTTCTAGGTTTATATTCAAATAATTCAATTCAACAAATACATCTTGAGCCCATACCATCTGCTGTTTCTGTGGCAATAATAAAAAACTGAATGTGGGCACTAGTTGTAAATGTAGAACAGGACCACCAAAAAGTGTGTATGATGTATATGCAGAATATTTACATACGTGTGTGCACGCTGCGTTTACACAGCATGAACTGAGGAAAATGGCTGGAAAGAGCTGAAGCAGGGATCTGGAACACCATGTCACCACGCTACTCCACAGATAACCCTGAGAAGACTCAATAGTTGCCTGACAGACAAGAGATGAGTGAGAACCTGAAAGATGGGAAAAATAAAAGTGGGCAATGGACCTACTGAGAGACAAAGCTAAAGCCAAATTACCAATCTAGTGCCCAGGGGCGCCGGCCTGTCTTCTGTGAGGACAGAATGCCCTGGTTGGAAAAGATGGGCATGAGGAAGAGTGGACAGGGACAACGAGGCAGGAGGAAGCAGGAAGGGGACAAAGTGTCAACCCCACGAGAAAATGGAACCTCCGAGAACAGTAGAAACACCAGTCCTCCAGCTGGCACACAGGCATCTGGCGGTGACGGTGGACATCGTGACTGTGGATGTGACGAACAAGCTGTGGAGTCACACAGATCAGGGTCTGCATGGAGCTCTGCTGCTTCCTGGTCACTCATGTCCCCTTGAACACACTGCTTAGCTTCTGTAAGCCTCTGTTTTCTCAGCGTAAGCTCAGCACCATGGTAAGTCCCAGCCCCAACCTGAAGGAACTTGGCCTCATACGAAGAGACAGGGGAACAAATCATTACAACATAGGAATAAAACTGGGTGTAAGCTACAGATACAGCACTAAAAAGAAAATGATCTGGAAGGAGGGTATAGCTCAGTGGTAGAATGAGTGCTTAGCATGCATGAGGTCCTGGGTTCAATCCCCAGTTACCTCTATTAAATAAATAAACCTAACTACTTCCCCTAAAAAAAATTTTTTTTTAAAGCTTAGAAAAAAGGAGATGATCTGGCTTTGAGGAAAGCTGAAGAATGGGGCCAAGGAGAGAAAAGAGCAGGAAAAGCCTCTGGAGAAAAGTAACAGATAATCCTGTGCTGGACTGGGTGACGAGGAGGAGCTGGTCAGGCGACTGAGGAGGGAAAGAACATTACAGTCAGCAGAACGGCACGTGCAAAGGCACGGAATCCTGAAACGGCCTGACAGGTTCCAGGAAACACAGAGCTGTGGGAGGCAGGGAGTCTGCAATGTGAAGGTGCAGAGCTAGGCAGAGGCCCCACCGCAGAGGACCGTCCTTCCATGACGAGGACTCGGAATTATTTCCTACAGCTGACAGACAACCATCAAAAACATTTCTCTCACTCAAGTCTACTTGGGCTGTTAAAATTGTTTGTTTGTGTTTTTCAGTCCTCTTGAATTTAGAGCATTTGCCCTGAAGATTAAAAAAAATTAAATTTTATCTCATAAGCTTGTATTAGACTTGAAAAGAGGATCAGGTATTATTTTCCCAGTGCCTCTTGTTTCTGTCATCTGGAGTTACAAACAGAATTAACCAAGTTTGGTTGCCAAAACCAATTAAAGTTAAGATCTAGCTAAGCTACAAATGAAATTTCCTCATCTGATGTACATAACACTCTGGATTGCTGAGCTTCTCTGCTGCGCTTCAATATACAAATACGTGGCAGGTTCACAAAAAGACACACTACCACACATGGATCCTTAAATTATGGAGACTTCTCCTAAATGTAAATCTTAGTAGAGAAAATCACTGTAGTAGACAATAATTAAAATTAAAATAAGTAATAAATATTTAAGACACTCCCCCCAAACTTCACGGAAAACAGAAGGCTAGAAATAGAAAAATGACTGGACTATTCCAAGGCAGCTAGGTGACAAATCCAGAGGGCACCATTCACATAGACTCAAAGGGAATGGCGCCCCCTAGAGCCGTGCAGTGCACAACTTACACGGTAGTGTTAGTACATAGCCGCTCTGGCCCATTCAGGGATCAGATCCTTAAACCTTGTGTTGCAAAAAGGAAATTGCACTGGTGTAGAAATGTCTAATTAAGAGCTCCAGGAAGATAATTTTGGTTGTATTGCTATTTCACTTCAATGAAATTCATAAAGTCTCATGTAATTAATTATCAAGGCCAGCTGTAGTTCAGGGTCTCCTGTGAAAACTCTTCCTGGGAATCCTTGACAAAGGAGCCAAAGGAAATGACCTTCCCAGGAGCAGTTATTTAAAGAATAAAAACAGTAGTAATCACTTTACTATTTACTCCCTTTCCCTCTAACCAGAGAGGAAGTTTAAGAACAAAATGCTTCTGAGAAGAACCCAATAATCTGCAAGGTAGTGGTTGTTAAGTGAAGGATGACAGAAATGATTCAATCTGAGTGATATAACTATAGTTTAGTAGTAGCTAAGAAAGTACTTTCCAAAATTCAGCAATGGAAATAACCACCCCAGCAGTGTTTGGAATTATCATATTGTTATACATTTTTGTTTTTTTCACAAGAACAACTGAGGATAGTTTTAGATAACCAAAAACTCAGAGGAGATGTCATTTCTCCAATCTTATTTTTATTTTTGTATCAACATATATTATTATAGAGCTTACAATGATTGGGGTTAGTAAGTGGATTAATATAAGCACCGGGAGCTTTAGGCTTTGTTATAACACACACACATACACACACACACACACACATGCTATATATATATATACACATAATTGTTTCTTTCAATGGCATTCTTCCTCTCCCAGGCAAAAACGTATTATAGATAAAAGAGAATAGGAAGGAAGTTGCTGGTTTTTCCCCCTCTCTGGTTTCAGATTACATGAAAGCACTCTGTGGGCTGACTCAGAGGATACACAATATACATTGTTAAGAATCTTTAGTCTCATTTATTCAGATTTAATATTAAGACATAGCTACTATTAAAACACACTTCGTACACAAGCATTTAGATGCCAGCTTCATTTTTTAGTGGCCTTGGATATCAGTTTCTTGGTTGATATCAAATCCACAATACACAAAAGAGCCTGCTTCCTCCCACATTTTTAATAAGTATAAAGAACCATCTGGAAGATGAAGGAATGAGGAAGTGGTGTGCCACCAGCCATGATTTCACCAGCAAATTAACCGTCTATAGCTCTCAAGTGTCAGTATGACTGTTCTATTAGATGTTCAAGATGTACTCACTGAAGCAATGTGAGGGAAAAAATGATTGATTCGATAATGTACCACCAGAGAACACAAGTTACTCTCTAAAACTTTCAACCTTCCCTCTCTCTATATATATATTTTGCTTTAAAAAGAAGTGAATCTCAAGTGAATCTAAGTCTAGAGAAACAGAAAATTGCAGTGAGACAAACCCGTATTTCTGACCCAAGGCAATTAGAATTGCCTGCTGGAACCCAGGCATCTAGTATATTCCGAATTTTTATGAGAAATACAGTTCTTAGTGCATGTTTCAGTAAAAAAGCTCAGCTTTCTGAAACTAGATTTGTTAGGAATTGATCAGGAACTTCTTTTTTGTCCACAAGATTAATATTTCTCAGGCAACAGGGGCCACAAACCAATTTTATTCCAGTTGTTCCGTAATGCCAGCTGCTGAGTAGCAGACAACTGGGAGATCTAGAATATGCTGGTTGAGGGGTGCCTCTGAGAGATTTGGATTGCAATCTTTTTATCCTGGAAGACATTGTGAAGTAATTTAAGAACGTTCCATCCCTGAATCCATTGACTCAAAAGTCCTTTGAGACAAGTATCTTTTAAATAAACACTCACAGAGTTTGGCTATTTTTAGAACACACAGCTTTGTCCTGGAAGATTTACAAACAAAATCATAAGGGGTTAGTGTATTTTACTACATACTAAAGGATTCTCTTCAACTAGAAAGAAACCTATACTCTTCTTTGTCTCTGAAAGAAAGCAGCTTCTTCCTAATGATTTGATAAACTTTCCATAAAAGCATCAGATAATGCAAAAGTTTAAGACTCAATTCGAAATCATAGTTCTGTGACAAAGAGTCTTTTCCTTCCGGAAATTATCTTCTTTCAAAACACTGATATGATGATTATAATGATAATGATGATGACGATGGTGAATGTTTCTTTCTTACTCAAATACTTTTCTGAACAGTTATGTGTAAAGTTTTTATGAATCTACATAAACTAAACTTCCTTTCAAAAATCCAAAGAGATTTCTTTTTCAAAAAAATCAATAACTGACCTTCTCATAAAACCATAGATTTTTCCTTAAAAGGGAAATTTAGTCCCTAATTATTCTACTTTAGGGAATTGGTACCTTCCCTCATTACAAAAGCTTAATCTATCACTAATATATGGGGAGTGATTTAACAATACAAAACTGTTTTACAAGAAGTGGGAAATAAGGGAGAAAAATTGCCCCCTCATCCCAGTCTGTTATTATGAGTATGTAATCTCATACACGCTGTGTATTTGAGCACAGTGGACCTACCTGAAATGAGCAGTCTAATTAAATCAGAAGGTAAGCACTTCTGGATTGAGAGAAATTTTCTTGCTGCCCATATTGATCTTTTCAAGGGACACACTGGGATTTCAAAATGTGTAGATACTGACAGGCATATGTAGAATAGATAAACAAGATTGTACTGTGTAGCACAGGGAAATATATACAAGATCTTGTGGTAGCTCACAGTGAAAAAAATGTGACAATGAATATATGTATGTTCATGTATAACTGAAAAATTGTGCTCTACACTGGAATTTGACACAATATTGTAAAATGACTATAACTCAATAAAAAGAAGTTAAAAAAGGAAGGAAGGAAGGAAGGAAGAAAGAAAGACAGAAAGAAAGAAAGGGAAAGAAAGAAAAAGAAAGGAAAGAAAGAAAGGAAAGAAAGAAAGAAAGAAAGAAAGAAAGAAAGAAAGAAAGAAAGAAAGAAAGAAAGAAAGAAAGAAAGAAAGAAAGAAAGAAAGAAGGAAAGAAAGAAGGAAAGAAAGAATTAAGTAGAAGATAATAATGATCTTTTCACTATGGCTTTAAAATAATAATTTCATTATTCTTGACCTCAAATGTTCTTTACATATTTACATTTACAGATATGTACGTACATGTGTACACATATATATAGACACACATAGACACAAATATATAACATTTCTTAGCTATGTGTTTACATGTGTATGTTGACAATGTTCAACTTTACATGAGCCCTATGTTTCTGGAAAACAGGAATGGTTAAGAAGCCCCCAACCCTTTGTGGTCTAGGGAATAGCTTACTGCCAAGAACCACCCTTACCCATATGACTTAGATAAGACTCCTGGATGCCAAGGCCAGACACAGACCCTCCAAGGTCCCTTTCAGAAATGGTTAGCTGAACTATTTGTACCCATTAACCAATCTGGACAAAATATCTGCTTCCTGGATTCAGCCAAACTTAAGCTTCTCTCCTTCCTTCAGGTCCTGAACTTTGACCCTCACCCAGTAGCCTGAGCCGGCATACAGTCCCTTCTTAATGGCCTCTCAGGATCACACCACCCAACTACCCACTCCCCATTCTTTCTAGTTATATTTGCCCCTTCCAGTAAATGAAAAAATTGTTTTTGCCTGATCTTTAAGAAGCTCACAAATTTTATGGAAAGATCATTCTCCCCATTTATTACAATGGTCTCCTTCCCCATATTGCAATAATCCTTTCAAATAGAATCTCTCTTTACCTAAACCTGGATTTGTTTCTACTTGACAATGTACACAACACACCTGCATATACATTCAGAGTAGTGAGCTCATGTTGCTCTGATTTGGATTAGGAATAAGGAAGTTAGATAGATGGATCCTATCTTCTTCTCCCTGGAGTAACAAGGAAAGAAGAGGAGCTTGTGTGTGAAAAACCTAAAAGGGCTATAAGAAATTAGAATGAAACCCCTTCGTTATTAATGCTTTCTTTCCACATATCATTGTAGAAAATAGTTAAAGACATCAAACTCACCTTAGACTAAGACTTTGTGTAAGAAATAAATTTCCTGCAAAGAAAGTTTTCCTCCAAGAAAAGCAAGACCTTCCATAACCTCACAACTGGAAGCCAAGTTCTCTAGTCTATGATACATCTATTCATTAGGAGTCTGCCACTTTTGAATTATTCAAAATCATTATAAAATGCAGCTTTCATCTGAAAAAAAAAATGTGCCTCCAAGAGACACTAAATTTAGTTCTACTGGAGATAAAGTGGTCTGTGCTTCCATAATCATGTCAACAGCCTGGCTTTTATCTCTACTAAACTCTTGGGCAGCACAGCTGGGGTGCAGCCACCCAAGGCAGAAATCTGGATACCATGTAACCAGCCTGCTTGCTAAGAAGCATTAACTTTCCATCTGAATCATCCTATACTGTGGGACAAGAGCTGTTTGGAATAATGTTTTAGATTTGCGATTTTTTTTAATTATTATACATGCATTAATTAGACTCTTAAAAAACAAATTTACTATTTTTTTCTAATGCTATTACATTTGATATTGTACATTCTATAATTCTCTCTCTGCATCTTTTCAGCTTTAAATCACAGAAATCTCTCAAAAACCCACCTTTCAACATCCTCCTCTGCAACGATAAGCTGTCAAATGAATTTTATGGATAGAGAATGTTGCTGCAGATTATTTTTTAGAAGATGAGTGATTAAATTCACATACAATTAACAATATGACTCATGACCAGATTTGATATAACAAATTAGCTATGATGCTAATGAGTGGTAATTAAATGAGCGAGGCAGACATCTCAGGACTCTCCAGACCAAGATGAGGCTGTCTAGCACATCTTTATTTTGATTTATTTTCTTTTCACCATTATTCTCAGATTGTTTTGGCAACCACACTCAAGTATCAGGATACAAGGCAGGGTTTTGGAATCCATGGAAGACTGAAGATATTTACACTCTGTTCAACTGGACTTCCTCATGGAAGACTTCCCTGACCTCCCATTAGGTCAAATCCCATTACACATTCTCCTACTTCTCCTTCACAGCACTCATCCCAGGGACAAATTTAATATGCAGTATGTGATTATTAATGACTGCCTCTCCCACTGGACTGTCAGCTCCATGAGACCGTGTTTTTATTCACCAGTACTTCACAAGCATAGAAGCAAGTACCCAGTGGGGGCTTACAGAAATTTGCTGAATGGAGGAATATGGTTTTACAAAAAAAAAAAAAAAACCCACCAAAACACCAAAATTTCTATTTGCTAATTTATGGATTAGAGGTCTCTTTTATGCTGTGTACTTTCTTATTTATAAATGTTCAAGTGGAAACAAATTAAAACAACTTCTTGAGATAGAGACAAAGGCCTTTATTCTGTACTAATAAGCCAAACAATAACAAGGTTCTAAACGTGTGTCTAGGAGTACCTCTTCAAACATCTGGTCTGAGTACAAATACTTGAAACTTAGCTTATAAAACCTCTGGAATAGATGCTCTGCCTTCTAAATATATACTCTTCACATCACAAGGCCTAATGATATTCTCTTTTGTGTGTAAAGATAACAGTACCGACACATGAGATCAGAGTTGTTTTTCTAGTACTTATCCATCCATTCTCTCTCACCTGCCACCTTCTTCCTGGTGATAAATGATATGCACTGTAAGGCAGCTGGCTGAGATTACAGGTGAATCTAGGGCTTGGTAGGCTGTGTGAGGCTAAATCAGCTGCCACTAGGATCAGACCATCAATTTTGGCATCATCACTATTTTGCCTTTCCCAGTTGCAGTTATCAAAAATTTCCAGCAAGACAAGTACCAGAAATGCTTGCCAAAATTTTTAAAAACATTTAATAAGCCTAGATAATGAAAATAAATTTTAAAATAAAATGAAAATTTTAAAAATAAATATAACCTAGACAAGATATATACTAGGATAATATACTACATTCCTTTCACTAGCTATTAGGCACTCTTAACCTAACAATGTAAGACATTCTTTATGTTGGTAGGTAAGACTTTCAGCAGATAGATACACAGCTAGCTGGCTATGTAGGTGAACAGACAGACAAGTATGTCTTGAGGTAGTGATTACTTATGTGGTCCACTTTTTACAATTAGCTTTTTACTATAGAACACTTAACCTATGGAGTTTAACTGACTGTAACCTATATTTCCAGAGTCGAAGGACTTCTGTGAAATATAAACTGAATTTAATTGTCAGAACCTCTATAATGTTTATCGAGTATTTTCACTGCAGGGAGGCCTTGAAGAACAAAAGAAAGAATAAAAGATCACTCTGTTTGCAAAGATTCCCAAGAAGAAGACAATATTGTTAAGATGCCAAAACTACCAAAAGCAATCTTCATAGTCAATGCTATCCCTGTCAAAGTCCCCATAATGTTTTTGTGGAAATAGAAAAGCCCATCCTAAAATTCATATGGACTCTCAAGGGACCCTGAATAGCCAAAACAATCTTGAAAAAGAAGAACAAAGCTGGAGGACTCATACTTCATGATTTTAAAACTGACTACAAAACTACAGTAATCAAAACAGTGCAGTACTGGCATAAACTCAGACACATAGCCCAATGGAATAGAAAAGACAACACAGAAATAAACAATTTTATATATATATACATATATATATATGTATATATATATATTCATTCAAATGATTTTTGCCAAGGGTGCCAAGACCATTCAACGGGGAAAGAACAGTCTTCAACAAATGATGGGAGGAAAACTGGATATCCACATGCAAAAGAATAAAGTTGGACCCTTTCTTAACAATATACACAACAATTAACTCAAAATAGATCAAAGACCTAAATTAAGACCAAAAACTATAAAACTCTTGGAAGAAAATATATGGCAAAACTTCATGACATTGGATTTGGTAATGATTTCTTGGATATGACATCAAAGGCACAGGCAACAAAACAAAAAATAGACAAATTAGACTTCATGAAAAATTTTAACCTTTGTGCATCGAAAGACAATATGATCAGAGTAAAAAGGCAAACCACAGAATGAGATAAAATATTTGCAAGGAATATACCTGATAAAGGATTAAAATCCACAATATAGAGAGAACTTCTAAAACTCAACAACAACAACAACAACAAAAATAAACAACTGATAAACAAAAGAAGATATACAAATGGCCAATAAGCACATGAAAAGATGCTCAACACCATTAATCATTAGGAAAATGCAAATCAAAACTACAATGAGATATCACTTCATATTCATTAGAGTGACTACTATCAAAAGAAAAAAAACCCCAAAATAAGTGTCGTTGACAAAGTAGAGAAATTGGAACTCTCATGAACTTTGGTGGGAATGTAAAATGGAACAGCCAATGTGGAAAACAATATGGTGGTTGCTCAAAAAAATTAAACATAGAATTGCCATATGACACAACAATTCCACTTCTCGGTATATATCTAAAAGTATTGAAATCAGGGTCTCAAAGAGATATTTGTACACTCATGTTCATAGCAGCATTATTCACAAAGCTAAACCATGGAAGTGTCCAAGTGTCCATCAACAGGTGAACAGATATGCAAAATATGGTATTTATATACAATGGAATATTATTCAGCCCTAAAAAGCTAGGGAATCCTGACATATGTCACAACATGGATGAATGTTCAGGACATTGTGCTAGGTGAAATAAGACAGTCACAAAAAGACAAGTGCTACATTATTCCATTTATATGATATGCTTAGAGTAGTCAAAAATCATTGAGACAAATAGTAGAATGGTGGTTTCCAGGGGTTGGGGGACGAGAGAACAGAGTTATAGTTTAATGAGTACAGAGTTTCAGTGTTACATCATGAGGAGAGTTCTGGAGATGGATGGTGGTAACGGTTGCACAACATTATGAATGTATTTAGTACCATTGACCTATACACTTAAAAATGGTTAAGATGTATTTTATATGTATTTTACCACAAACACACACACACACAAAATCAGAAAAAAAAATTCCCAACAAGATGGTAAACAGAGGCCATCTTATTTGGAAAGAGCAGTCAGGGAAGGAAAAGACAGCAGTGGGAGGGACCACAGTGGGAGATTGTGGGAGGTAAAGATAGAAACTGAGTATAATTAGTATTTCATAGTGTCTTGGTTAAAAAAAAAAAAGGGTGAGGGGATCAAGACATAACAGAAAAGATATAAAAGTAGAGAGATTTACTCTATTGATAAGTTTAGTGACAAAAGGATCAATGTATTTAAGCTATGTAATGTAGTTAAGTCACAGAAAAAGATGGAAGATAACATACAATCATAAAATGTAAAGCTATAAGGATTGTAAGTGTCATAAAGTCTGATCTGATTTTTAGGTGAGAAAATCGAGTCCTAAAGAAGATAAGGTAATTTTTAAAAATTATATTAGTTGCAGATTTCCAGACTCAAAGTCCAACTTCCTACAGGTGTAAACTCTTTGATAATTCTAAGATAGCACAGACGAGAATTCACAGCCCAAGAATTTTTTATTTTGCATAAAATCACTAGAAAGCATCTTCCTTAGACTCAGCAGAATTTAAAATTTCGTTTAAACTTTTGGAACCTTGCCTCTCAAGAAAGTGACTTAAAGGCTCCTCAACTTTGCCTCTCTGGAGGCTCCTTTCTTCTCAGGGAAGCTTGAGGAATTCACCTACAGGGACTTTACCTCATTCCTAAATCAACTCAGGTTTGGTATTCAAAGGAAGAAGATTCCAGGACTTCTGCTCCAAAAGATAAAGGAAAGATCGAGGATCTGAAAGGCAGAACTGAGGCTTGGAGGTTGAGCAAGGGAAGGAACAGGAAAGGGAGCAGGGCCTTTGCAAAGTTTTTGTTAGAGGCACAGCTCTCAAGCTTCCTCTATCTCAACAAGATGTGGAGGCTGGCAACCTCCGGACTAAAGGCCAGTGAAGTTGCAAAGCTGTCCAAGAGAAACAGGAGGCTGGCTGCATTCGCAGGGTGGGTCCAGGATCCGGCTTTCTGCTTTGGTATTTTTGTTGTTATTCTGTTTTGCTTTCATAATCTCAGTGGTATCTGTCCAGGGCCTCAATTGCATCCAGTCATTCAGCAGTGACCAAGCCCTGGGGAGCTGATTCGTGCTACCCAAGCTCACGGGAGATGGACTGATTGAAAAAAAAAAGTTAACTGACTCATTGACAAAGAGTCTCCCAGGCAGATGTGACTGGTTATGTCACTTGGTCAACTCATTCCATCTTCACTAGAAAAGTATGCTTGGGAAGCCGAGTTGAGAACAGGGTTGCTTAGTGCATATAGTGTCAGAACAAGGAGAACTGGTGGTTCCAAGTTTCAGTCTCTCAATGTACCTTTGCACACGGTAGGTATACACGGCCTAAGTGGATGGAACATTCATTTTAGCTGGACAGGACACTCACTCTCTGGGATGGAGATAATAAACATAAAGCACTTAGTACAATACTTGGTACACAGAAAGCACTCAGTTAATACAAGCCATCATTGTTGTGGTGCCATAAATATTCGGGCAACCTAACATAGTGGGCTGACAGCATGGGCTTCGGAGTTAGACCCTTGCTCCATCACTCACTACCTAAATGCCAATGGGAAGGTTACTTAATCTCTCAGGCCTCAGTTCCCCTACTTGTAAAATGAGACTAATAATAGTAACTTTACAAGGTGACTCTTAAAATTACTTAACATGTTGTGTGAAAACTACTAAACTGCCCATTGTGAGTAATGAATGCTCATTATTAATAATAAAAATAACAAACTCTTAACATAGCACTTTTTATATCCCAGATACCACTTTATATATATTAACTCATTTAGTCCTCACTATAACCCTGTGAGGTGGGTATAGCTGAGGAGCCTGTCACTGACGGATTGTATTCACCAACATCTGCTCCCAACTTCCTTAAGGAAGTAGGTTCTTTCCCCACTCCACTGAAGTCAGCTTTGATTATTTGCCTTGCTTTGGCCAGTCATATTTGAATAGAAAGGACACGTGACACTACTTGGTGGAAAAGTTTAAAACCAGTTTGTGCTTCCCTACTTCTAGGATTATAAATGGAGTAGTTGAAGTAGAGCTCCCGATAGCCTGAGTTCCTAAGTGACCCTTGGTGACCCTAGTGAACAAACAGTGAGAGCAAGAAAAAAGTTACTGTTTTAAGCCACCGAGATTTTCATCACTGTTACCATGGCACAACCTGGCATATGCCAAGTGATTCAGAATCATAGAGACAAAAGGAAATTCTCCCAAGACCACACAGCTAGAAAGTACCTGGCTCCAGAATCTGTGCTCCTGACCACTCTGTTTTATGCTTCTTAGTAACTGACTGTAATGTCAGTATAAAGAGTAGTTTATTACTAACACACTGCTGTCACTGGAGATCTGCTTCCAGCCTTCACAGATAGCTGTTCTTTTCTGAATGAGTTGGCTCAGGAGGAAACCTAGCCTTTCTCCAGCCTCTACTGTAACAATAGCCAGCAGCTGACAGAAACACCCTTGGAGAATTTCTCAGTGGACAAACATGGAGGACACTGGACAAATTCCTTCTTTATATAACCTCCAAGCAGCCCCCACAGCATGGTCACGATGGCCACCAGGAGAGCTTGGTTGGATCCCCCAACACACACAGTATCTCAGAGAATGATTTAAAATATCTGTGCTCATTCTGCTGAGGGTGACTCCATTCTTTCTGAGACTCAGCCTTGCAGAGATGGATGCCTCTCCTCATATTTCTTTTTCCATTAGCCCATCATCTTGTTTCCTTTCTTCTCCTGTCTTAACAATGAGTACAGACTTCGAATGTGTTTTCAGTCTCTACTGGAAAGCATATTAGTGCACTGACACCCATGTAATTTCCCTTATGTTGCAAGATTCCTCAGACATGGGAGGGTTTGGAACTTGGGGATTAAGTGAGAGAATCTTCCTGGGTTAGAAACACAAGAACCCAAGGAGAAGTGAGAAGCTTCATCCTCTGCTGTTCCCAAGGAAAATGAGAATGTTGTTAAGATAAAAACAGAAGGAGCAAAGCTTACTCAGGGATAGAAAGCAAAGAAGTTAGCTGGAAAAAGATTAGTCATATCCACTGAACATAAATCTATAAAAGAAACCCAGTTTTTTTTTATGGCACCCAATGGAATACAGAAATTATAAACTGGAAATCTATTTTGGGAAAGTATAGGTACATATCAATTAATAGAAGTGCTCATTGATGAAGTAATCATTTATTCATAATTTATTTAATACATACCATTCAACTGGTAGTCAATGAAACTCATGAACAAATAGGGAGTCAGCCACTTCTTAACCTTATTTATTTTTAAGCTCTAGTGATCACCTCCTTCATAGCTTTTCCTTATAATAAAATGTTTACTAATTATATTTCTTCAATATTTTTATATATCTCTACATGACACTTCTCCAGTCTGGTAAAACTGATTTTTTCATCAAGCTTTTAAAAATGTAAAGATAATGGAATTTAGTTCCTTAAAATGGCCAACAAGTCAAGTTAGAAAAATACATATTGGGAAACTCACTAAAATGTCACTGTCAGGTTCTTTCTAATTTCAGTTTTATAGATGTGACCACCTTTCAAAGAAGTTCTTTTTGTACTTAAAGAATCAAATCAGTCTGGATGGAGTCTAGGACTTTAAATGAATTCCACTTCCTAATACTTTATGTTTTATCAGTGGTATGGTATAAATTCATATCTTTTTACCAAGAGACCTTCAGAATTCTCATTAGTGAAATACTTCCAAAATTGATAACAATTTACTACAATGGGCTGGCTATGGAAGCGATGTTGTGGTATCTCTTTCTGAAAGATGTAAAGAACAGGAAACATTTTCATTGTGAGATTTTAATATTATGCTAATAGCTAAACAAAACTCACTTCTGAAGGACAGCATGGAGGAAAGACAGATGGAAGGAAACTGTCAACATGTGAGGGTGGGATGAGACGGAGCTATCTTGTTCCAATGATTATCAGGAAAAGATACTGAAGACTGAGTCATTGAGACCTGCACCATCACATCATCCCAAATGAATACAGAAGCTATTTAAAGAATTCAATTTTGTGCTCAGCTGTGAAAGAGAAAGAAAGGGAGAGGAGGAAAATGACTATAACAGTTGGCCATTGGCATGTGGCAAAAGTGTGGGGGAAATGCAAAAGATCTGCTAATCAAGTCCCCACTTTGGACCCATGCATGGTGCTAAAATATGAATGAAAGAAAAACATATGTATGGGAGCTTCTGGGACCATCTTGATTTCAGCCTCCTTGCTGGATTCTAAATCCTCATTTCCATCTTGGAAAATTTGGACTCTGTAGGTATAATTCATGTTCATTATATTGTAAAGCTATTCATCTTTGTCTCTGCACATTTTTCTCTAGCTCCTCTGTCATATATTAATACCAGATCAGTGTAATACTGAATCACAGAAAACATACAGAATTTATTTTCAGTCTCAGCTCAATTTGCTTTAAAGCCAATGCCCCTTTCCACCACTCCATGCTGCCAACTCACCATTTCCCTGAGGGTACATTTCTCATTTTTCTACGTCCTCCCTTACTTGTTGGAAATTACACTGGAAATAAATATTTTCAGCTACATGAACCCACATATTCAGCAAATATTGGTCAGTCATCCCTCTCTTCCCCTAGATATCAGGAAGCACTGTAAAAATTGTGTGTAACGAAACCCTTCTAGTAAGCAATGCAGAATTCTATAGGTGAGCTTTGACATAGCTTACTATTTCAGTGACTGTGTCTTACAAGTGTGGTTATTACTAATTCAACCAGTTGTAAGCAATAGAAATTGACTCCAGCAACTTAAGAAAAAGGGCATTTTTAAGAGCTTGGAAAATCAATAAGAAGGCCGAAAAACAAAGCAAAAATTAAGAACTTCAGATCCAAGATACAAGAAAGAAAGGGTCTTACAGAGGAAGGTCTTGTCAGAGAGGCACCACTGGAATACAGTCTCCAGAAGAGCTGGTCTCTCTGTCCCTTAGCTGAAAATTCAAATTCCAAGGAGGTCATTTGTTTAGCATTTAGGGAAAGGGCACACAATTAACAGGTCCACTAAATGCAATGGGGGAGAGAAAGGAAATTCAAGAAGTTCAGAACGTTCACTATTCTTGTTTAAGTTCCTAGTGCTCAAGCTGAAATACCAGCACTGGTACCCGAGACAGGGTAATAGACGATTGATTCTGTTTCAAAAGATCTGTCTTGGAATGATTTGTACAGCATTTGCTAGGCCCCATCTAACAGTCAGCTCCTGTCACTAACTCAAACACACAAAATGACCTGAGAAAACAGTGGCTTAAGTCAGAAGTCAACAAAGAAACAAATAATTATACCCCAATTTTAATTGTTAAAAATTTAAATAAATGAAAACCAAAAGCCTTTTCTTCTTCACCCTGGCAAAAGCAACAGCATATATATATATATATAGTATATATATATATATAGTAAAGGTGTGGATATAGCTATATTATGTCTAGTTTTGTGCACTGTGACTTAGCTATTTTGTATGTATTATCTCACTTAATTCCTACAAAATGTGAAACCCAGGGTGCAGGTATTTTGATCACTCTCAGAGAGATTACATAACTTGGTTAATGCCTCACAGCCATCAGGCAATCTGCACACAAAGCCTGTGCCCTCGCCCTGCACTCGGCTGCCTGGACTCAGTCACATGGATGGAGGCAGGAGGACAGGGAGGGGGTTAGAACCATGCGCATGAGTTAAAATCTCAGCTCTGCCATCTACTAGCTGAAGGCAAGAAACTGAAACCTCCCTGAGCCTCAATTTCCTCATCTGTGGGAGGTCGAGGGTCATATCAGGATCAGCATGAATTGCTGCAAGGCCACACAGTTGTTGCAAAGAAGAAAGGAGGGGACATATAT
The DNA here is from genome assembly GCF_036321535.1 of Camelus dromedarius. Taxonomy (NCBI): domain Eukaryota; kingdom Metazoa; phylum Chordata; class Mammalia; order Artiodactyla; family Camelidae; genus Camelus; species Camelus dromedarius. Next base: position 73,841,566 of record NC_087439.1, read on the forward strand.
AAACTACTTGGTCTTGAGTGCTTGTCACACATGAAGTGCTAAATAATCGATGGCTGTTATTAGTTCCATGTCTGTCTCCCCTTGTAGACTAGTCCTGGAGGCCCAGGTTTTTGTTTGTTTTTTTTTTGATATTTGTTTCCCTAGCTCCTTTCTCAGTGATCGGCACATTAACAAGCCCACGTAAATGTCCACTGAACAGAAAGCATCTGTGTCAGGGCCCGCACTGCCGTGCTGTACTCTAGTTTTATAAAACAAGCTCCTCTTGGTATTAACACCATAGTTCCTGCCCGTTCAGCAAATGATGCCTATTTTCCCCCACTACCCTCCTGCCCCAGACTGCTAATTCAGGAGGTCAAGGTCTGTATCACTTTTGTTCTCCACGGGTCCCCAGTGCGTAGCAGAGACCCCAGTACACAGTAGGAGTTTAACAAATATTTGTGGGTTGAATTTTTAATAAACCTCTGTGATACGCCTTCCAGCTCACCGAGCACTGTCACATAAGCACATACAGTTCTCTCTCTGCAGAGTAGGCTCTGGGTTCACACTCCAGCTCCACCATTCAGTAGCTGAGTGACCTTGGGTTTTATACATCGGTTTTCAATGCCTCAGTTTTCTCACTTGTAAAATGAGGATAGTAATAGTATTGGGTTACTGAAAGTATTAAAACATTAGTTCATATAAATCTTTGTAAAACAGTACCTGGAGTATGTGTTCTTTAAGTGTCAGCAATTACTAATTTTGTTTCTGGCTGTTTTTCTCCATCACACTGTTAAGGATAAATCATTCTAACTGCCTAAATCATTTTTCCATTCATGTATGAAAATATGAAAAGTGGCATCTTTACTTCAAAATCCTAAAATTAATTTTCAGCCGAGCAAATCATAATCTCAAGAAAAAACCTGAGTTCCAACATTTTTGCAAAAATAAATGTATTTACAGAGATTGTTCTTAAAATAAAACAATCTTAAATGGCTTCAAGTGTTCTATAGTTTAAGGCTCTTTCAAATTACCTGTGTTGGGTGCTTCTCCAGCGACATTTTATGTGATCCGTTCCACAAACAACAACAGTCATATTGACTTGAACAGAAGTGTGAGTAAACACACATACAAACACACACACACATACCAGGTAACGGAATTAGGTCGTGCTGTCCTCTGCCTCCACCACAAACCTCATTGTCCTATTGTGGCAAAAAGTGTGTCAATCCCAGTATGCATCTCCTCATCACTTATAGCATGAATTAATTAGACCACACATTAATTAAAAATTCAAATCACCGTATTTAACCACTGATGCTTCCCTACACATTAGAGAGATGAGGAGGAGAAAAACAGAGGCAAAGGGGCACCTGGGTACTTCATTTACCTTCAATACTGTAATGTTCCAAGCAAAGCTCTCAGTTGCCTTGTTGAGTTTTCTTCCCTTCAAGCCTTCTTTTGCTCCCAGATTATGAAGTTCCTCATGGAACTCCATCCCTTTAAAAAAAGAACATAAAAGAATTCCTTATATAAATTTCAGAAAAAATAGGCATTTTATTGTTTAAATATTATCAGTAAAAATACAATTTCCCATTTCTGTCCTTCTTCTCTCATAATTTCTAAATCCCTGAATTGAATTCTCCTTCCCATTCTGTTCATCCCCACCAAATGGCTCTCCTTAGGGGAAAACTAAAAATAATCAATGTGCTAGATTAAATTAGATTTTGAACAGCCAGGAGCCATAGATAAACACATGAGAAGTTGAAAAGCAAATTCTTCCAACAGGTTGTATCCATCTTGTGTGTCCTCTGCCTGGCTTTTAGATAAAACGGTGTAATGTGTGAATGGCAGCCATATGTGATAGATACACGTATCTTACTTTTCCTTATGAACCATCCATATGGCCTGACAGTAGGCCCTGGAGCCCACACAGATAACAATGGCAATCAGTGAATGTTGAGCAAAAACAAAAAGGTTTTTTAAAAATAGCATTCCTGGAAACACCCAAGTGTTTCAGATTTGAGAATAGCCTTAAAGTTATTTTTGGCTAAACCATTCTCCCAAGCTTGAATACCATAAAAAACATCACCGTCATCTGTTTCTTCAGCCTTTACCTTAGCACTTCAGAGATGGGAATCTCTTTCTTCTGGAGAGCTCATTCTGCCTTTTGAAAGCTATGACTGATACCGAGTCAGTCTCTCTCCCTGCAACTTCTGCTCCCTGGGGCTCGCTAGACCCAGACCAACAAGGTCTAATCTCTGTTGCACAGTGCAGCACTTTAAATATTTGACGAAAGACAGTGGATAAAGTCCATCAGAGTTTTGCCTTCTCCAGATTAAGCATGTTTCAGTTTACGAATAATGTCTCTCTTTAAGGAGGACACCCAGGCAGGGCCACTGCACTGCTTGGCTCTCTGGGATGTAGCTTGTAGGGACCTGTGTCCGGGAGCATTGTACTCAAAATGGGCTTGAAGCAGCCCACATGAGGTAGGACTGTACCACCACCTTCCTTGCCAGTTACTATGCTTTTATTAATGCAGCCTGAAACCACATTAACTCTCCTGGTGCTAACATGACAAGCATAGCACATAGTAAGAGCATGACTGCGGAGGCCAGGCTTACACTCTGGCTCTACCACTGACCAGCGACACGAGCGTGAGCGAATCCCTGACATTCTCTGTGATTCAGTTTCGTCTTTGGTACAATGGTGACAACAAGAGTGCTGACCTCATGGGATTGTGGTGAACATTAAATGAGCCAATACACACAAAGCTCTCAAAGTAGTGCCTGGCACATAAGAGCATGATCTAAGTATTTGGTATTATTATTATTTTCACGCTTTCTGTCAACAGAAACATTTAAGCCTCTGGCTCAGTAATGAAGAGCGCCGTTTTTAAAGCTTGGTTTGGGTTTGAAGATTATCTCTACCACACATTGGCATGGGACTTGATGTAATTCACTCAGTCTCTCACAATCTCAGATGCCTCATCTGTAAACTGGATAAAATGATGATTACCTTGCAGAGTTGTTATGAGGACTAAATAACAGAGCATGTGTACTTAGTATATTATATGCATATATATCAAGCAATTGTCAGTGTCCTCTTCCTCATCGTAATCATCAGTGTATGTGTGGATCAAAGAGAACATGGATCCAAGAGAGATAAAAATACAGGGCTGAGGGTGAAGGTGAACATAAATAAACACGCAGATGTGCCCTGAGAGAGATGTGGCCCACCCCATCCTTAAGGAAAGAAGAAATCTAATATGAGGACTAGAAAATGAGGCAAAAGCCTAGCAGATTAATAGGATCATGGTTCAAAGTGTAAAATAAAGTGATTCCTAAGCAGTAATGTGAAACCATAGTTTCCTTATCAGTAGTAAAAGGTTTTGACAGGTTCCCAAAACACAAAGGTAAATTCAGAAGCCCTCCCCTCTCTAGGCATCCTCAGACACCACCCCTATATGCACACACACAACCCACCTACTATCACCTAGATCTCTTCTGTACCAAACAAAGGCTTCAGCATAACTCAAAGTATAGTTAAACTATGACATCAAATATTTGAATTTTAAGAGTAAAAAGAGAAACTTTAAAAGTCTACCAAGAATCATCATTAGGGTTTCTAAACAAAATGGGGGCGAGGGGGTGGTGGGGGGAGATTACCTGCTTTCTGACACTGCACAATCTTTTCTTGGACTGTGTCTGCCATTTCTATGAGAAACCGGCTCTCTTGAATCATCTGTCACAAAATAAACATTAAAAAGGTGGTTGTAAGAAATCCTTAAACTGGAACATTGGAGAGATGACATACAGAAAGACCCACACGACACTGCCAGTAATGGGGAGCTATGGCCATAACCACAAGAGATGGGAGAGGGAAGGATAATCTCGGCTCAGACCTCCACTCCCTCTGACACTAGCTAGTGTCACCTACCTTATAGTTGTTCCAGTTATGTAACATGCCTGGCACACCATGGGTGCCAAATGAATAACTGTTGAATTGATGCCTACACATTCTTTAAGTACCAGATCACACTTATGAATACCTCTTATTTTATTCCCTCATCCTCAAAGTTGCTACAACATCAAGGCAAGTGGTACTAGGCCAATAGCAATGAGAATCAGAATAAAGAATCACCTAGTGATGAGCTAAAGGACTACTGGACACATCAGTGAAGCTGGCAACTTGGACTTGAGTAGCTCAAAGATGGCGGAGGTCTGGTCCTCCCTCCGGAAGGGCTCCAGCTCTGTTGGCAAGAATGAGTTGTGGGTCATATTCACCACCAATTCAACAGAGCTTGTAGGCAACAACACTGAAATGGTGTCTCTGCCCTCTACATTTGGGTACAAAGAAAAAAAGACCAAGAGGCAATTAATATACTGAGTAAAGTAGGGGAAATAAGACAACTGTTGGGGAGATAAAGAAAAGAAAAATTTGTATTTGAGGAAGGGAGAAGATGATAATAGGTGAAGACGCTGTGATCAGAAAAACAAAGGGTTGGGGCCCTTCTGAAGAAATGACTGAAGGAAGGCAACCAATAGGCAAACCAACTCTTCCTGAATTTCCAGCCACTCTTTTACTTTTAATAAATGTCTCCTTCAAGCTGGCTATTCCATGTTTTATCTATCTGGCTCTTATTAATCTGAAGAGAATTCAAGGCAGAATTCAGAGTGGACATAAAAGGTCTTGGCTAAGATATTTTTCATAATGAAATGCTGCTGAACATATTGCAGTCTTCTACAATCACTTTCAAATATAAAGTGGTTTATGACTACAGATTTTCAAATGGAAAAGAACATCTGAATCACAAAATTTTAGTGCCTAACAATGCCATAGAAGTAAAATCATATCATTCATTCATTTAACAAATCTCTATTCAGAAGCCACTATGTGTAAGCACTGTGGTAAATACAGGGGATATAATGCATCGATGGGCAAAAACAGACACATTTCTATCTACATGAAGCTCGTGGTCTAATAGGGAAGTCTACTTAAATGAATGAATGAAATATGATCTCTTAATCAAACTTCAATTACTCATATTTTCTGCCTAACATGATAGTTTGAAGTGATTTATTTGGAGGGCTAAATTGACTACCAAAACCACAAAACTAGACACCCAAGAAGGTCTAAGCTGAATCAAACTTTTTAACTGCATTAACTCCTTCAGTTCCTAAGAGGAAGTAGAATGCTTATCAATTAACAATTTGTCAAATGGCTAAGAGTTGCCTGAGGTACTGCAGCGTTCAGGTGAGTGAAACTTACAGACAAAAAAAGATTCAATATGAAAGCAATCTTATTCAGTCTTTTCTAAGCTTAGCATCCACACATGCAATACTAATTGAGTTTTTATAAAGTTATAAAGTTATCCGATGTTTCAATTAGTCAAGTAGCAGCCAAAATTTTTCCATGAAATTCAAGCAAGGGAAACATTCATAAAGAACAAACACGTTCTGTGACCTTATCATGAGCAAAATAGGTAATATACTATACATTTTTAGAATCATTCTATTTTAAGGCTGAAAGGATCTTAGTTATCATGACCACCCCCTTAATTTGTAAAAAAGGAAACTAAGACTTACAGGAGTTAAGATTCTTGACTGAAAAATAGAACTAATTAATGATAAAATTACAATCCCAGTTTCCTGGCATCCATTTATTTTCATGAAAAAATAGCACCCTGTGATTTTGTCTGATTTGATCACATTCCTTGAGATGGTGCATGTCTTCACACACGTGCTATCCTTCAAGCCTGAAATGTAGCTTTCCAAAGTCAGCTGACCACCAGTAGCAACATGAGGCATGCCCACAATCTATTCCAACCGGGTGCAAATATGTCCTTTTAAATAAAAACTCCAAAAACGGACAGGATAGGTAATTTCATTTGATAATAGTTTGACTATCATTCATGTCTCTTGGTTTTGCTTTTAGCAGAAAACATATTCCATTCTCTGATTAAAAGAAAAAAAGAAACCCTTTATTGATTTGTTGTCAGTTTTCTTTGCATTTTGCTAAGTATTTCCTCAGTGTTGAGTACAAAAGGAATACAATTCCTACCTCCGAAAATGCCAGAGCGTCTTTGTAACAAACTAAGGGCGTGTCCTCTTCACCAAGGCTAACTCTTCTACCTCAACTTCCAGTCTCCCCTCTCCCTGTTCCCCTCAGGACCCCATTCTTAAAGACTCCTTTTTTTCATCTACAATTTCTACCTCTCTGGTTTTTCTCTTCTCCATACACAGTATCTTCTACCTTAAAGTAAGCAAACAAAAACAGTAACAAAATATTCTATCAGACTTTGAATTGTCATCATCATCCCTTCCTTAAAAAAACTAGCCCAGGCTCATTGCTTTGACTTTGGCAGGACTCCACGGAGACCCCCAAAGTTGAACCCTGGCCTCATCATAGACTATCCCCTGGCCAACCCTCGGTCCTCTTTCTCACTCTGTGGTTGACACCACAGAGCATCTTTCCTTTCTGACTTCCAGGATTCTGGTTCTTTCCTGCTCCAGTCCTTCTCTATCCTCCGTACTGCTTCCTGCTTCTTTTTCATTCCCATACCCGTAGGAATCCTCCAAGCCACCTGGCCACTGTTCTCCATTCTTTCCCTTCCTACTTTCTCTCTTCTTGGTAATTTTATCCATTCCTGGAGCTATCAAGTATTGCACCCATACAGATCAATGTCTCCAACCCCGGCCTCTCTTCTAGATTGCAGATTCATACTACCAATGGTCTACACCAGTGATTTCCAAAGTAGGGAGATGTATGCACCCTAGGGTGGGTGGTGGGGCACACGGGAAAATCCACTGAGGTGTGAGAAGAAACAATAAACTCACATTTATTTTATCTGTAAAATTAGACACAAAATTAAGCTTTACAGATTGATCCTGGCCCTCTTGCCAAATCAAGATCATGTGGTCCCAATGCGGTAAATGAGGAAAGATAAGGAAAGGAGGGAATTCCCACTAAAAAAGGGGTGGCAACAGTGTTGTGGTTTCTTGGAGAATATTTCTACTTACGCACGCCTGTAAAGTGGTAAAGTCAGTACCACTTACACTATCTGCCTCCAAATAAACTAAACCTTCCCAATATGGATCCTTGAAAAGAAAATGAAGATAATGAAAGAAAGGGCAAACGACGCAAAGACGGGAGAACTGCCACTCACCCTATTCCCACCATGAGTTCTTCCTCAGCACATTAAGAAGTGAAAACAGTAACAGTCTGGTCAGATCTGACATGTTTGATCATATTGGGATAGCAAAAAAAATGTTATCATTCATAAGTAAAATTACTTGAAAACCCAATGCTAATTACTATCCTTGATATGTTATACACTGTATATATCAGTATGTTAGTCTGTTTATATAACTTATGAATGAGCAAATTCTCAAAATATTTTTACTGAGGAGTTCTGTGCTGGGTCCTCTCTTTTCACCCCTCCAGACCCACTCTCTGCCATGCTCTGTGCTGGGGAGGTTGATCTCCACAGACAGTATCAACCAGGCTTCCTTGCCTCTGATTTCTACTGCGATTGGGGACAGAAGGAGAGAGGGTTTAGGGTAGTTACACTCTTGATGATTCCCTCCTCCTGGCCTCTCTGCAAGGCCTCAGCTCCAGTCAGGGGGCCTCTCTCTGACAAGTACAGATATTACTGAGTGCCAGGAATGGCTCCCTTCTCTTGACCTTTTAGGCCTGGGGATGATGACAGCTCTCCACTGTTGCCTGTCCTAGGGTGTTGACTCTCCACTGTTGCTTCCCAAACCCTTGCCCACACATTTATAACCAATCCCCCTCTACTCCTGTAATCACCCTTTTTGAGTGTGCTATCTGCAGAGAGCCTGAGACAGTGCTCAACCAAAAAAAGTGGAGATGCCTACCTGCTAGATACCCACAGCATCCTCTGTCTCACCAGACACACAGGCTCAAGTCTCAGACATCCTCTCGGCCTCCACTGCACCCTGCAGGTGTGCCCCATGCTTCCTCAGTCACCACGTCTTGCCTGGCCTACCACTTTTATCCCTTTGTTTCCTTCTTCACCACAGCACTCCTGGTTCAAGCTCTTGTTCCCAGTCCCTGGAGCATCTGTCAAATTCCAACTGTCCTTCCAGAGGCAGGTCAAATGTTACCTTTAAAAACGTTTTCTGCTCCATTTCATCCTCCCTACCTCACCCTCTGCCCCTTCTATCCCCAACAAAACATGAGGAATCTCCTATTTTTTCCAAATTCTCACAGAACTCCCTTTGAGGCACTCAGAGATGGGTTTGAATCCCTGCTCTGCTGCTGGTAGGTTCTGGTTCTTCCCACCTCACTCCTTTCAAATGCTGCTTCCAGAATCATCGTCCAAAAGCACAGCATTAGTTGCTTCCTGGCGTGGGCATTTTCTCCCTTGCCTATTGAATGAAGCAAAAGTTCTCTAACCTCGAGTTTGAGTCTTCCCATTGGCCTCAGCAGGCTTTCCTCCTGTGGTTTCCCAGTTCTCCTTGGTTCCAGTTTACCCGTGTGAATCACACTTCTCCAAACATGTCCTACTCATTCCTCTACACGTTTCATTCTATTAGGGAAGTCCTCCTAAGCCATTTCTCCTGGTTCAGAATCTACCAGGCCTCACAGCTCACTTCAGTGCCCTCCCTTCTACTGGTGTTCTGATTTTCCCTTTCTTTCTCCCCCACCTCCAAATTCTGAGAACATTCTATTATTTTTCAGTCCGTCTACAATATTTCTTATTTTCTATCTTAAATTAAAATTGTTTACCTATGTTATCTGTCACCACTCACTTCTGCAGTAACTCGTAATTCCAGTGGAACAGGGACCCAATATTGATCACCTTCATATCCCCACATTCATCCATCCATTTATACAATCACATTTTCCTTATCTTACTTTGTGATACTTATTTCTTCTACAGATTGATTACCTACACATGTACACACAATAAAACATTTTATTTATTATTGATCACTTCTCAAACTTAATTGTCTTTTTTGAATTCTAACCTCTCTTTTTGTCTCTAGTCTTTTCCCGGGTTCTCTATTTTTCTATAATCTTATGTGTTCTTAATTCCCTTTTAAATTGAGTACTGAAAAACAAACATAAAGCTTTTAATAGGATTATACCTATAGACAATATAACAATCAAGTTCAGAAAATAAATTTTAAAACTGTGTTACTTATTTGAGGCAAAATTAATTCAGGACCAAAACATGCAATAAAAGCCTATGATTTAAGTTCTCTTCAAAATCTCCCATGTAAACATTTGTTAAACCCGTAGTGTAAGAAGTTTGTTTTTTCCCTGTTGTCTAACAGGTTACTTCATAGATAATCAAGTGTGATTTAATCTTCAACGTAGAAAAGCATCCTTTTGAGATTTTTAGAGGATAACCTAAACACTTTTAGTAATAAAAGTCATAATTTTTACTCCAAAACACCTCATCATTAATATTCTCAGAACTTAAAATCATTGCTCATATAAACTTTCTCATAAGAACATTGGCTCCTCTATGATAACAGCTTCCATTGTATTTAGGAGAACAATTTTATTCTATTTTCTGAAATTAACTTTCAATTATTAGTAGTTGTAGAGAAAACAAGTAAGATGAATGGCTGAAATGTACCAACAATTCCAAACCACATTTAAATCAACAATTTCAACTTTCCCCTCAGCTAAGTAATTGATCTAAGTTGTTAGGAGAAAAATGGTTGATTTGAGTTTCACCTCCTTCCTAGGTCTTTGCCTATTCCGACAGAAATGAAATGTAACATGCTAAAGCCAAGGAGAGAAGGTGAGAGCATGTCCTCAGATAATCCCCCAGTTGGGAGTCAGTACTCTTAGCCAGCCAGCCGAGGCGGGATTGATTCGATCGATCAATAGAATCTGGCAGTAGCCTGATTGCCATATCTGATGTCTCAGCCTGAGCTCCCAGGTGCCTTTGCTGTTGTAGTAATACAAAGAGCTTTTCTTCGGTTCTGTCACATGACTATCCCCTAATGGATCTTATTTCCTTGCCAAAGCTTTGAATCTAACAGAATAGAGGACTTAACCCAGATAAAGGATGGCATTACTTTAAGCATTAGATGTGTCCTGAACAGGGGTGTGTAAAGTTGTCAGTTAAGATCAAAATAATTTATTTAAGACAAAAACTTTATTGTAGGGGGCAGTAATGCTTTTACTCAAAGATGGATTAAATTGTCTAACCTGTGTGAAAAAAAGTCTTTCCAGCTAAATAGGGAATTTGACTAACTGCCTAGAATCATTGCAGAGTCAATGTAATTATTTAATGGTACTGAAAAGATAAGATTTCATCATATCATGACTCACAAACCTTCCATAGATTCCAGTGTTCTCCTGAATTTTATCTAAATTCTTAGAATCACAGAATTTTATATCTAGAAGTCACCATAAGGACCATCTATCATGGAAAACCCCATTTTACGGATGAAAAACCTCAGCCCCAAATTGACTTGCCTTATGCCACACAGCTAGTTACTGAAATAGTTTAGACTAGAACTCAGGCTTTCTTGAGGAGCAGACCTTATAAACTGTTCTTCGATGCTAATATTATACTAAAGTGTAGACTTCCTATTGCAAATGCAAGTTGATAGTAAACATTTTATCCATTAGAATTTACTAAGTAAAACATCATGAAAATACATTTTTGTTGTGGTTATTTCTCCCTCCAGGTCTAATTTGTAACACACATTAACCAATATAGATACTCTTCTTTTGAAATCTAGTAAGAAATGTACTTACTTATATCTGCTGTTTTTTAAGGATGGAGTTATCAAATATGGAAAGGCAATCAAGAATATGTGAGTCAATGAAAAGCCAATCTGCTCTAGACTTATTTTGTTCTCTCCCCTTAAGAAGACTGAAAAAAATTAACCTATCTCCTACCTTCCCTCTAATCCAAACACTGGGCTTTACTTTTTAGTTCTGTAGTGATTCATCTGTTCAAATTGTTTAAAATATGATTTGAATTTTATTAAACTCGGTACATTTTAATATCTGATATTAGAAATATATGTGCTAACCAAAATGAAGATAATTTCCTTTAATTATTAATTTACTTAAATATTTTAAATCAAGCGGGTAAAAAACATTGTTGATAGACAGGCATCTTTTAGTTTTAAATAGAATCAATCCTGTAAGACTGCTAATTTTTGGTGAAACAGGAACACACATAAGGTTAGAACATTTGCAGGCTTACTAGAAGCCCACGGTGTATGCGATGAAGTATTCTCTGCCCTGGGATCAGCTCTGCGTCACATTTCCTAGTCTGATTTATAATGGTGCAGGACAAGGGAACTCGCACAGAGCAGGTCAAAGGACCTTTGTCCCCACATTCATGATAGTGACAGGATCTACTTCAGTGAACAGCTTTCTGCATAAAGGAATCATTTTACCCTTTCTTTTCTCCAGTTTTTCTGTTTCCAACATACAGTTGTCAGCTATATGTTGAGTAATCATTAGAAATGTTTACTTTTATCCTACTATGATTAAAATCTAGTTCATTCATAAAATTACCAGGTGATTAACCTTCATGAACCTGCTTCAGAATTTTCAGGCCAAGTTGACTATCTCACGCTGCCTTATACTAAAAGTGTTGCAAGAACTTGAATATTCAGGAATGCAAAGCCAACTTTGAGGATGCATGTTAATGTGCCAGGGAGAGCCCTCCTGAAATACTTGCTCATTGATGCATCTCTAATATCCAGTGACCTTGGGACTCTGGTACCAAAAGGAAGTGCTGGAAATTCTCAAGATGCTGCTAGTTCCCCCAATATACAGAAAATGTATCAGAAGACATTGCCACACACAAGAATAAAGGAGTTTCAATGCACTAGGTCCATGACATCTTTTTAAACAACCAGCTCTGGTTGAGCACTGCCAGTGGGCTGTTCTTTTTTTCCTGGGTTTCATTACTATACAGCTGAACATATTTTTTGAAATGCAAACTAATACAAAGTTTCACATAATGTCACAATGAGAGAGAGTGATGGGAGAAGAATATTTTTAATTTACCTAATTCCAATTGAAACTGATTTCAATAAGTAAAACTGCAATGGGGAACTGTTGACATACCTACAATTTTTTCCCATCCTGAGGCTCAACATACATTGGTAATAACACTGACAGAAGAGAATATATTTAATCCAACACATTATGTTTGGCTTACTTGTCATACTGACCAGTATATTGATTCCACTGCAAGAGTGATTAAAGACAGCAATTAGTTCTTTCTGCTAGATTCCTAGCACAATCAACTACTCTGCAAATCACACAACTAAGTCAAAGATTAAATAACCCTTGAATCATATTCTCTAGATTGCTTTCATTTTATGTTCAGAAAGTACTATTGCTCTTACCATAAAGTAAAGTTTTCACTTTTATGTTAATGCTGATTCAGTACAGAAGTCACCTTTGAAGAATGTTTTGGGTTTATTTTTTACAGTCTCAATTCCCTGTAACTATTCTACCTCTGAATGCTATATTCAGAACACTAGCTACCCAAAAGTGTTCACGCTAATTTAAAATATTTAAAAGGACCAAATGTGTTAGGCAATACTTCTTGACTATGCATAAAAAGTTAGACAGGTGAGAACAAAAGAAAGTAAAAATTCAGGTGTCTAAAGAAAAAATATACAAAAGTCAGACAATTTTGTCTTTCAAAATTATTTGCAGATTAAATTTTACTGAGCATAGAGAGGAAGTCAGGGGGGGTCTATATTACAAGTCACTGTGAAAAGTCCATCATAAGGACTCGAGGTCCTTAGACTCCAACCAGCTCAGGACATAAAACACCATCTGGTTCACTCTTTGGACACTGTGAGTCTCTGTCCCCTCCCCTTTTTAGGTATAAACCTTGCCTTCCCGTCAGGATTTCTCAATCCAATCCTCCCATTGCTTCATATCATTTCTTTCCTGCAGCAATTTGCATAGTAACAGGTGTACAAAATCTGTTTGTTGAGCTGACTAATCATTGCCTAAAGACATAGACAAAATAATAAGTCAAGAAAGTGTTGTACTGCAAGCAGCAAATACACATGATCCCATCTCATTTTAGTTACATCTCTCTTGAGCCAAAGAGCTGTCATGCTTTACCCTATGGCTATTTGTGCTGATACCTATCTCTGTTTATTCATTTCTGAACTGCACAGAATCTACCAAAGTTTTATGGTTGGTATGCATTGAATGTCATGAACAATGTCATATATGAATCTTTTCTTAAGGTCAATTTTACAAGAGGTTAGAACAAAAGGCCAGACTTAGATGGATGGAGAAGGAACTAAGGCTAAGAAGTCATTCGAGGTGGTATAGAATAGAAATACAAAGGGTGGAGAATGAAAAGTACATGGTAAATAAATCAGCTTGACTGAAGGAGAGGGTACAGACAGAAGGAAATGGGAAATTAGGGTGGCAAAAAAAATTAGGCAGCACTAGTGGGTAAATGCTTTGCAAGGCTAGTTAAAATTCAAAATTCAATGATGGTTACTCCCATTGTTGAATTAGAGAAAGGTAGAGACTAGATGGAGGACTAGTCAGCCCATTGAAAAATTCAGGTAGGAGGAGAAGAGAGCCTGCTGAGAACCTTGGCTATGTCAATGTAAGGAAATGGATACACATGAGAAATACAATGAGGAAAGAAGCAAGAGATCTCAGTGATATTGAATTATACATAAAAAGACCTTATTGGCTTAATATGGAGAGAGAGAAAGGGAGGAATTGAGGATCACTGGCTTGGTGTTATCTTCTACAATAGTTGGAAAAGGGCAAATGAACACCTAGGGAATTAAAAAATTAACCCAGTTTTTGGCTTATTAAATTTCTGTTGGTTGTTCTTGAGACACATAGGTGATGTCTTGTAATCAAATGTAGAAAATGTGACTAAAGTGACAATTTAGGGCTGAGGCTACAGAGGGGTTTTGAAAATAACGTAAAATGTGCATGCATGAAAACACTGTTGTAGAAGGGAAAAAGTCAAACCTAACCAAACAAATTTTGATAGTGTTCTACTGAAATTGCAAAGTATTTTCCAATGTAATCAACTCACCATTACAACCTTGTGTTAAACAATGAGGGACACAAGCAGATCACCAATCATAGACTCACAGGCCTGCTTTGGACCTTACCAGTTCGCCTGCCCTCACTGGAAGCTACTGGAGCACAGGGTCTGCTGCACCTCCCACAGCATTAACACAAAGGCTTGCACATGGGAGGCACTCAGAATATGTTTATAAAATTAAACATCCCCATTTCTGGCTCTAACACTAAGGAACTCTTTTGGTAACTAATTTTTATTTTTAACAACCCCAAGATTCAGATTAATCTTTAAAAAAAGAAGAAGAAGAGGAAAGAAAAGAAAATCTTACTTATTATTTGCAAAACATAATTATACTTTAACAGCCTTAAAAGATGTAGCAGTGACTCCATGACTATATTACCTATGTTAGTGGATATTTTCTTAAAGAAAGTGAACATTCGGAGTAGAAATGACCCCAAAAAACACAGTACAAAAAAGGGGACAAGTCAGTTAGAAACGGTGGTCTGATTTTAAATTAAGGTTTTGGGAGTTCTGAAAAACTGTCCTGATGTTCACAGGGCCACTAAAATGGCACCACAACAAGGAGTCTGACCACACAGCTCTCCTCTGTGTGTCTTTAGCCTGGGGAGCAGGTACCGACTTTCCATTTTTAGGGTATGCTCTCCTGTATGTGTTATTGACTAAGAATGTTCCCAGTCTGCTTTAGTGCTTTCTAGAAGCTGTCACTTCCCACTTCTGGCTGTGACATATGTTTGATATCAGGAAAATCACCTCTGCTTCAGTTGCCCTAAACATCAGCCAGGCATTTACACAGCTACGTCTCTATTCAGAGCACTGAGGGAGATGGTAGACAGGGCTGCTCTTAAGTAAAATTACGGTTATTTGGGCAACCTCACCGCCCCCCTACCCAGACTCAGGGAACACTCTGTCATTAGGATCTCTCCCTTTCCCCAGGTAAAAACCTGCCTATAGGACAGGATCTGTTAAACTCATCCAAAGGTACAAATTACTGATAACCCAATGTGTTATCAGTGGATAACTCACTGAAATGTTTTTGCATTTTAAAGGAGATAAAATGTTGTAAGCCCAAGGAATTGACTGTAGTTTTGAAATTTTAAGTATCAGTGAGCAGGTAGAAAACATATGTCTTAATTAAGATATGGAATGGGGGTTGGAGGTCTCCTGAAATTATGCCATGTAAATAAATCCACTCTATTATAATTGGCTTTTGATTCTTGACACCAACACAGATGCTACAATAGAATTTTAATTGCAACAATAATATTAAAATGATTTTTAAGGCTGAATTTCTAAAACCCTCCAGAGGAAATATTTCCAAATATTAAATTAGCTAGTGTTTGGTAAGCAATAGGGCCATCTCAGGTCATTAGGTAAAAACTAAATTTCTTACAGCTGATTTCTAATTTCATAGCATTGTGGTCAGAAAAGATGCTTGATATAATTTCAATCTTTTTAAACTTACTGAGGCTTGCTTTGTGGCCCAGTATGTGATCTATCCTGGAGGAGGTTCCAGGTGCACTTGAAAAGAATGTGTATTCCACTGCTTTCTGATGGGATGTTCTATAAATATCAAGTCCACCTGGTCTAATCCATAATTTAAGGCTTTGGTATGCAGCATAGTTTCACTGCCTTAAAAATGCCCTGTGCTTCACCTATTCATCCCATCCTCACCCTATCCTGCCCCCAGCCCCTTGCAACTACTGATCTTTTTCCTGTCTCCATAGTTTTGCCTTACTCTATAGTTTTCATATGTATATGTAAGACAGGGAACATTTTGGCTAGGGTATTATCATAGAAGTAAAACAAAGGGGATTTGACTTTTTAAATTTTTATTTTATTTCATTTTATTTATTTTGGCAGGGGGTGAGAGGCAACTGGGTTTTTGTTTTTGTTTTTTTAACAGAGGTACTGGGGACTGAGGATTTAATGATTTACCATAAAACACATTCAATGATAGCATGAGAACTACACTATTTTCACCAACAATAGACACATCTATTTACATTTTATTCAACTAATCTTAATTGATAACATACTACGTGACAGCCGTGTTTTAGGTGCTAGAGTTAACAGTAGTAAGCAGGGCAGACAGACTCTCTTCCCTCATGAAGTGGACATTCAAACTGAGGGTAAAGGAAAAGGACAGAAATTAAACCAAAAGTCAGACAAAATATTTTTCAATACTGCTAAGTAAAATGATGGAAATCAAACAGGGTTACATGATAGAGTGACAGTTGGAGACAGAGGTAAGAGAAGAGAAGAATTCTCTGATGATAGGACATTAAAGCTAAGAATTAAGAGATAAGAAGCAACTATATATGCAAGAGAAAAATATTCCAGGCAGAGAGAACCAAGAGTAAAATGGCCTAGAGATGGGAACAAGCTGGGTCTGAAGAAAGAAAGCAAGCCCAGGTGGCTGACTGGAGCGAGCAGAAGAGAGTGTATAGGGGTGAGGCTGGGAGAAGTAAGTGAGACAGGCAGGCAAGGCCAGGTCATAAATGGCCCCCTAGGCCACAGTAAGAAGTTTCAGTTTTATTTTAATGGGAAGCCACTGGAGGCAAGAAAATAATGTGATGCGATTTACATTTTCACTCTGGATCTGCAGAGTACCTTAAAAGACTTCTTTAAAATAACACTAATACACCAAGAGGATTAAAGATGCCAACCAATACTATGCAAATTCTAAAGTGAAAATGGCGTTTCAAGATCATCACGGCATGTATCTGATCCCTATCCACCTATCCACCAACCCTCTAAAAGAAATAACCAACGAGACATCGATAGTATTTTTGATCATGTCCACAGTCTGCTAAATTTACCATTTAGGGTATAGGGATATTTACACCCAATTCCCTACCAGAATGAAAAATCATTTCCATAGGGAACTGTAAACGAACATATCATTACAAGTATTTCTGCTTTCCACTATAGCCTTTTATTTTAAGCTTTGGAAAACCACGTTATGCCTGCAATTAGAAATTGCATTTTAAAAATACAAATGAGAACAGGCTGATGTTCAGATTTGGCTCCAGCAGATGTGGTCCCAACACCATGGGACACTCGGGGATGTAAAATGAAAATTAGCCAGCCACAGGCCAGGTGCTTTTTTGCTTATTTCAGGCCAGCTCCAGGGGACTAGGCTCCCCTCTCAGTGAGTGATTTTTCTTTCTCAGCTTAAAAGGGAATTGGAGGAATAAGCGATTTCTACTGTCTGTCTCTATGGCAACAGGTACCCTAATTTCACCTTAGAATATACCTATTCACTGAATAGCTTTCAGTCCCTACTATTATGATGAAAAATTTGATTTCATGAAAAATGAGATTTAGGTAATAAGCAAACTTCTTCCCCAGCAACCATGAAGTACAGTTTGTAAGAGGTATGATCATTCATGAGCAGAATACACTCTGTGGGCTTTTTCTCCTTTTCTGGTGTAGGGTACTTATCCCCAATGTCTCTCTTCTAGTTTTAAATGATAAAATATTATTCTTTTTTTCTCAACATTTATTTTTATTCAATTATGAAAAGTGGTTGGTTCATTGTAAAGAGTTTGGCAAATATGGAAAAAATATACAAAAGCAGACGCAAGAAAATAAAACTCACTCTCCTTATCCAAAAATAATCAGTATTAATATACTGCTAGCATTTTAGATGTGTACACATATAAATGCTATAACGTATTTTTTGTAACCAATCTTTTTCACAAAACATATTATAAGGAGTTCTCCACATCATTATTCTTTTAATACACAATTTTAATGGTTTCAGAGGAGTCTATAATATGGCTTATGATATTTTAATGTAACTTATCCCTCTATGTTGACATTATTAACCATAAATGTTTATGTACATATCTATTGGCTTAGAATGAGCCCCTGGAAAGGAAATAAAGGGGTCAAATGGGACAAACATTTCAAATTATATTGCCAAATTCTTCCCCCCAAATTATATCAATTTATTTTCCCACTAGAAGTAGATGGATAAGAGTATCCATTTCCTTAAATTCTTTATCAGAGGCACCATTTTTAAAAAGAAAAAATACTAATTTGATGGAAAGGGAAAGTATCTCCCTATATTTCTTTAATGTCTTTACTTAAAAACTTATTTTAAGATTAACTATGTTTTAACATTTTCATTGCTTTTTAGTGGGTGGAGACACATAAATTGCCTGTTCACCTGAGAAGCAAAGACTATTTGTTGTCCCCTAATATATATTCTCCCGCTATTTCTTAGTAACAGAGGAGATGACTTTTAGTTGAGCATAACCCCTTAAAATAAAGACATTTCCCATTCTCGTTTGCAGATAAGAGTGTCTATGTGTCAACTCCAGGCTGATGAAATATAAGCAAATGTGGTCTATGCTTTTTCTGAGTAATGTCCTTAAGGGAAAGGTAATGCCCTCTTTTTCTTCTTTATCATTCCAGATGCATTTATTATGGTTGGAGCTTCAGTAGCCATTTTGAACCATGAGTATGGTCTAGAGACGGTGGAGCAGAAAGCTAGAGGAAGACTAGGTTCCTAAGAATTTTACAGAAGTGACACCCTGCATGGTTGGTCTCCAGATTTTTATGTTATAAAATAAAACCGTATTTTTAAGCCATGATTGGTACGCATTTTTAGTTTCACAAAGCTGAACTTAATCCTGATTGATGTAAGATTTTCCCCAAATTTTTTCTTATTCATTTTAAGTACTCTTTTTTTTAACATTTTTTATTGAGTTATAGTCATTTTACAATGTTGTGTCAAATTCTAGTGTAGAGCACAAGTTTCCAGTTATACATGAACTTACATATATTCATTGTCACATTTTTTTTTTTTGCTGTGAGTTACCACAAGATCTTGTACTTATTTCCCTGTGCTATACATTATAATCTTGTTTATCTATTCTACATATGCCTGTCAGTATCTACAAGTTTTGAAATCCCAGTCTGTCCCTTCCCACTCCCCGCTCCCTTGGCAACCACAAGTTTGTATTCTATGTCTGAGTCTGTTTCTGTTTTGTATTTATGTTCTTTTTTTTTAAAGTACTCTTTTCTATTTTAAGGTTATTTACACTTTATTTGGCATACATGTCACAAATTTTCCCAGTTTTCCATTTGGTCCTAATTTTTTTAATGGAATTAGGGGATACAAAAATATAATTATTCTTAAATTCAGTTGCTACTTAAATTCCATTATATATTTGGAAAAATCAGGTAACAGTATTAGCTTAGAAATACAAATTCCAGAGAAATATTTTGTCTCAACCATCATAAGGCAATACTGAGACATAATTTTACTTCCTATAAGTATGCAATTAAATGGTTGAATTACAGGCTAAAGTCATTTAGATAATGATAAATTGTGTATACTTTTGAGGACTTAATCGAGCATCATTCTTTGCTAAAGCAGAGATTTTCCATTTTTAATCTGTGGAGCTCTGGGTTCAAAGCACTGCCTCAGAGGTCTCCACTGCAGCTTAGGGGAGGCTAAATGTGTCAGCTCGACCTGTCACCCACAATCTAGGTTTCAAAGGCAGTCACTTCAGGTTACTCACTAGAGTGCCACAAAAGAGCCCCTGCCATATGACTTCCTCCCCACACAGACAAGAAACAGAGTCACAATTTCCTACCAGATCATAAGCAGCCAGCATCTTTTTCTGCACATCTGGAATTGCCCCCAGAGGCTCCAGATAAGGAAAGTTGTCTTTCATCACAAGAGAGACCGAGGGAGTACTGTCACTGGTGATGAGCCGGGAGGACAGGGTCAACAGGCACTGCTTCAGACTGGCAATTGGAGGAAGTCCACACAGTTCCTTAACAGACACTATGGTGTTCTGTGGGGAAGAAAACATGGAATTACACTTCTGACCACATGACACATCACCCCCAGTGCTTCCAGGTTTACACCAAAGTATATTCATTAAAAGAATACCCTTGAATACATATGTACTTTGAAGCAAACTGGATTATAACCAACTAAAAACGGTGTGCTACTCATGGAGATCACACACAGAGCTAATTCAAAATTACACTTCACCTTTCTCAACTGTTAGCAGCTGCACAAATATGCCACAAAGTAAAGCAGATTACAACCCAAGGCTACACAGTGCTTTTCAAAGCATGGCTTTGGAATATTCTGGAAATCTGAAATATTCTGGAAGAATCAGAGAAATTAACATTGGCTGGTCATAAATATCTTGTTTAATATGTATCACAATGAGCAGAAAATATGTCAGTGGTGGCGCATTGGAGTGCATCTCCTTTGAGCTTCTCCCCTCAAGGTAGCAGCCTACTATTACTCAGTACCCTTTTGACTTAACGAAACCATCAGTGGTGTTCCTTTATCATTCCACTAGAAATGCACCTGATACACACATAACAAAACATATTTCATGTAAAGCTACATTTGTCCATGTGACAGGCGTTTAAAAAATTTCACTTGAAGTAGGAATTATGCCTATTAACAGTGTACCTAACCTAATGTGTGTCTGATGAATTTAGTGACAATGATGGTATTCATTTTTCTACTAATTAGGCACCAAATAATCCTTAACCAAAAAGATACGTTGAGGTGGGAGAAGTTATCAGTACTAAATGGAAAAAGTTTATCCATCACAAACTCTCCCTAATATGTATTTTAAACACATAATATATGCAAAGGATATAGTTCAAGAATTACATAAAACTATATAGAATCTACTTCGAACATACAAATTTAGATGTAGAAACAACTTGCCACTAATTTAACACATGGATTCATACTAGTTGTAGAATTACGTCACAAAAAGTCAGGTAGATAATGCTAATATTTGTAGCCTATTTTTAAGATAGTGGATAAGGCAACCCACCTCAAGTTATATGCTTACAATCTAAGTGTTTGTATGTGGTTTATTTCCCCATATTTTGGTGATTTAAAATTGATTTTAAGCCTATCTCAGAATTTCTCAGCGAAATAATGTAAAAATAAAGTTTTTACCAAGTCGTGGTTTGGCACTTGACATCACATGACTAACAACCATGAATGATCATTGGGTTTTGGTGGCAGGTAATTCTGGACTTAAAGTTCAACTTTCCTATCTATTAAATGCAATATTTGGGAAATATTACTCAACTTCTTCAATCTTATTTTCTATTTTGAATGTAGGGATTTTTGGTGAAGGTTACTATAAAAATGTTAGCTAAAGGAGCAAATAAATTGCTTTGAAAAATATTCCTCTCTTGTTTTGCTCTGATACATAGACCACTGCCACTTCTGTCAAACAACACTTCCTTGCACATTGCAGGAACTTAGTAAGCATTTGTTGTTTGGCGGCGTCTCAGTAACATGAGCCCAGAATAAGCATATAAGTAGCACAGAAAAAAGAAGTTTGCAGCCATCTCTGATTACAAGCATTAATGAAGGGAAGGAAAACAACACTGAATTCCCGTATGTCGAAGCTGGGTAATTTACTTACACTCTCATTTAATTCTCATAATAGTCCTGTGATGTAAGTATTGTTATTTTTCTTACCTTATGAGGAGACAACTGATGATCAGAGATCTGAAATAATTTGCTCAAGATCACACAGGGATAGAGTTTAATCCAGAATCCATGTCCTTTCAATTAAACCTCAGTTCTAGAAGACTAAATAGTTTTCAACAAGTTCAAGTGTTGAATTTTGTTTGTTGATTAGTTTTGTTTGCTCTTGTGGGGAGTAATTTATTATTGTTGTTATACATTTAAACAACTAAATAATCTAACAGGCATAACATTTGTTTTATATGACTTCAAATTCCCTTCTATGTTCTTATCCGTGAATATTTTACATATATACTTACAATTAGTATGCATGTGTTTGTATATATAAAGTTTTGCATATTACATACACATATAATAATTTTATATTCTATGTACACATTCCCATATATCAATTTGGTTATGTATTAGAGATATTTAACGGGTATATAAAGCATTTTGCTACACTGATACTCCATTAACTGGCTTTGTTCAGGCCAAATTTAACACAGCATCCACAATTAGAAGCATAAAATATATCTGCTTCATCACAAGCAATACTGAACTTAGTTCAGCAGTACATGGGTTTGCACATCTTTCCTGATCATTTTCTGAGGAATCAGATCATTAGTGAAAAACAATGTTCACTGCTGAGAGAGGGGTCAGGAGAAGCAGGGGTAGGGGAGAACAGTATATTTTTCCTACCTGCATATTTTCTCTCATATCTATGGCTTCTCGTAAGGGATGAACTGCTATCTTAAAGATGTCATCTATGGTTTTAAGACCAATATTCCTGAGCATAGTATATTCCCGAACTTTCTTCCCCATTCTCACTGAAAGGCTGCGCTTCTGTGGCTTTCCTCCTCCACTTCTATTAGTTATTGCTATGTGGACAAAAAGAGTTACGTGCTCCATGATGTCACCCACAAAGGAGCGGAGGGGAACATGCCGATATCCAGGCTGCAAACATTCAAACGGTATGGTGTACTGCCCTATAAACTCATCCCCAATGTAGTCGTCATCCAGAACAACAAAACGGATCATGGCCAGCTCAGGTAGGTTCACTTGAAACTCAAATGTTTCATCAAAAATAGGATTATCACTGTTTTGTTGTACAGTTTTAGTTCTTTGTTCCGAACAGTCTGCTGGAATTCCATGTATCTCTATACACACGTAGGGATCTATGACATCCCCTTTGGCACAAGCTCCCTTGGGCTTTGGGAAGTTCTGACCACTGATGATCTTAATATGAAGAACTAGAGGAGACACCCCGGGTACAATGCCCTTTGTATTTGCACTGAAGTAAGAAACTTCATCTCGCATGATAGATGGCCTTAGGACATAACCACAGCCTCCATTCTGAAGAAACCAGCCCGTGTGAAGGTCCATCATTGGTCCCGGAGTCTGAAAATTCATTGCCACAATCTGACAGCCACAATTCCAAAAGTCCTGTGGATTCAAGTTACTGGAATCGATTCTCATGGCGCTTGGATAGACTCGTGATAAGAACTTCTTATTATAATTTACAAAATCCTCCGGGTATTCATTTGCAATTCGGCTAGCCTCTGTTTCACTAAATGAACAAATTTCCCAATAGTTTTGGCTTTTCATAGACAGTTCGAAATCCCTGTACTGCACAGATTTACAGATAGACACCAAGTCAGAGAGCTCCCTGCACAGCCAGATTTGTTTCTGCTCACCGTTGTAATCTACCGACATCCTTCGAGACATTTCAGCTTCTTCATCTTCGTCCGTTACCTCTCCTTCTAAAACATCTGGATCGGAAGGCAATTTCTTTCCTTTCACAATGATCATTCTTTTTAATTTTTCCGGTGATGGGAGGTAGGATTCTGATGGCAAAGGTGCTTCAGTATAGAGTTTACTGCCAAAGACCTTTCTCATCTGTTGAACCATTACTTTCTGCTGTGCTAGGGAGCAGTGATTCCCCAAGCAAAGAATGAGTGGGTATTCAGAAGCCACGAAGGCAAATTTATTTATTACCTCTATGACGCTTCGAAAGGAAAGATGTGTTGTCATGTTATTTCGATTACAAAGGATTGGTTCATTGTCTGAGCCATCATTTACATCAAGTTCAATGCTTCGACAGCCCATTTTCAAAGCTCTAACATACCCATTAATATCAGCTGGCCCCCTGAACTGGTCTTCTATGAGATAGGTGTTGTGCGAGGCATTGATGTAGTAGTGAGATAATGGCTGGGTCATATCTTGGGCAACCTTTTTTTGCTCAGGATCAAAAATGTCACATTCTGGTGACAACAAATACTGAGTAAAGCCATCAATTGCAAGAAACCCTTTCTGACGTCCCTCTTCAGAAAGTTCATATCTCCGAATAATGTCTAAGCACATGTTCTCTGTGATATGGGTGACTCCTTGCTCAGCTTCTAAAAAGAGCATTAGATCATTGGCGTCCAAATACTCTTTGTTTTTAGATATCTGTACAAGCAAGAAGTACACTTCTGGCCTAGTGCAAAGTTCACAAAAAGCTTCACAAAACTCCTCTTCTGTCACTCGGGTGGTCAGTTTTTCTTTGCTCTTCTGGATTTCTTTAAATTTTAACCTGATCTTGGATTCCTTCAGGGTAGGGTTGAGTTGTTTTATTAATTCTACGGAGGTGTCTTCCAACATAATCCCATTCCCATCAATATCTGCTGCTTCAAACACGGTTTTCAACCACATGAACCTTGGGGTGCTCTGGTTGCCCTCCATAAAATCGTGGGGTTGCTTACTTCGAGAAACCAGATACCGTAACCCTGACACCCAGATGTTTGCTACATCCGCTGAATTGGCAACCAGGTCCAGAGACTCGTAGTTTTCCCCGTGGAGTATGGAAAAGGCACAGTCCTCACAAATCTGGTCAGCAAGGCCATTGTTTCTAAACGTTTCCGTGTTCTTCCCCAGCCGGATCTCTTTAATGGCAGAAATATCAAGCTTAGCTTTCTCAAGGTCTTTCTTGGAAGGTTCCCAGCGAAGAGCCTGGAGGTCTGTGTCCAGAGTAAAAAAACGGTTGTAAATGCGAGAGTTGGGCCGAACCTTCTTCAGCTCACAGCCAGCCTGCATGAAGCTGATGCAGTCGCTCGCGCTGCTGATCTTCTTTTCTGACGGCATGCTGCTAAAGGACACAGTTTTCTTTCTTCCACCACATTTTTGGTTTGAAGGATCCTGTAAAACAATTTGAAGATAATGCATCAATTTCCTTTAGCAAATAAACAAATTCAGTAACACTCTATGAACTCCTCAGACTCCATTCAGATATGATGATGATTGGGACAGGAGCTAGCCTAAAATTTGCCTTTGCACTGTTGCGGAAAAGAGAAATTGCTGAGAAAATTTATATTATTCGGTTGAGAAAAAACTTATTTTTCCAATGCCTGTGTGCTCTCTGAAATACAATCAAGTATTAAATTAACTGCAAATCACTCTTATTTGTTCATTAAATCAGATTAGCTAAGAACCTCTACCTATTGGTACTTTGATAACCTAGCTCAAGTCCTATAGATACATGAAAACAAAAAGCTGGATTTCTTTAAAAGTGTTCCTCATTTACACTTTGCAACAGTTTAGGTTCTATACTTCTATTTCAAATAAAAGATTTTTACCTTAATGTACACTACATCAAAAAAGGCTTACAATATAGAGTAACTGAAAAATCACTTTTTTTCCTCAAACTATTTTGAAGAGTAAAGGCATCTTGAAAGTCACATTGAGAGCTGGCAATAGACAAATGACTCTCACCTGAGCAAATTTTCAGACTGAGGTAAACAATTTAAATGAATATTGAGACTTCACATCTGCTTTTCAGTATAATGCTGTTTGCAGTCACTGCTGAGAACTAAACAGAAATGTGAATGGCTCCACTAACTGTTGAGGTTCTTCCAACGTAAATTAAATCTCAAAGCCTTTTTCCATAAGATGTCACAGGGAGCATCTGCACCTTGCCTTGCACCCGTTTCTGTAAGTGTCTTTGAATCTTAGTCTCACAGAATTCTAGTCTCCTCAGCCCATTTCACCAGTCCCTGAACAGTGCCAACGGGACACCAAACTTCATCTGTGCAGATTAGTGCATTTTAAGCAGGCTAATTATTTCTTGTGGCTATTTCCTTCTTGGGTGTGTCTAGGCCTTCTCACCTATTGTCTTTCCTAAATTTCATGTCCAGTCCTCTGAATATTCTTTTTTATTATTATTACATTAACATAGGTTGCCTTTATTTTTTTTTTTTGAATACTCATAATTATAAGATGATCTATTTCATCTTAGTCCTGGACCTTCCACTATGTCTGTCACTCTCAATTCCTTTACACTGAATACCTGACCAATGCCACTTAAGACTGGATTTTTCTTTATACGTTCCTCTATTCAGACCACAGACTCAAATTAACAATGCTCCCAAACACATGATCAATTCATATACTGTTCCCAGGAACACATTTCCCCAAAGTACCTTAATCCATGTTGACAGTGCCCAATTTTATAAAGCATATCAAAGAGGCAGCCAAGTATAGACAGCCATTGTCCTTATGGCAGAAATAACTAGCCTCAAATTGGTATTTATTCCACTCCCTAGATATATGACCTTGGATAAGTCACTTAGCCTCTCAATCTTAATTTCTGCTTTTAAGTGGGAACCAATAATCATTATGTATAATAGAGTGTTACCATGAGACTCAAAAGAACAAATGTTCATGAATATTTTATTTAAGCTGTAAGTGCTTATAAGGTTATTCTTTTTGAAGGGAGAGAAACACTTCCTCGTGCAACTGGTCACTGTAGGACCATCAGGAGGCACTGGCCAGGATACTGGGGGTTACGCAGAAGTTGATTCACTCCTGACTTCTGAGCATTTAAGGCAAATCTGCAGTGATAAACCAAAAATGTTTTTTAAATGCCATATGATATTACTTTTTTAAGCACTGAAAAACGTAGCCAAAGTAGCCTAGGCCGTCTCCTTCATTGGCATTCTTTTAGAACAAGATAGAATCTCTCTTTTAGGGCCTTATTCAGTCGTGGTCTTGCCTGTAAGAGCCTCTCTAGCCTGTGATTCAGAAAAGGGCAGGATGATTTATTATTCAATTGACTAAAACCTTGCCTGCGAAAAAGAAACAAAATTTGCTTTAGTTATGGGATGGTGGTGGGATGATTCATTAACTCATATATCTGATCTTCAAGTGACAAAGATATAAATTACTCAATTTAGATTAGAGGATAGCGCTTCTTGGTGCCTTGGCATTTAAGAACTTAGCTCCTGCTTTTCCAGAGAGTTGTTATTTTTAATTATCCCACAGTGGTCAATTTCCTCATCCTTAAGTTAAAAAACAACCATAAATCTTCAGTTATTTATATGCAGATGCACTATTAAACACATTTAAATTCGTCACAGCCTACATGCTCAGAAATATCAGATGTCTGTGTGTATTTTTCCACACCATCAAGGCAGGCACCTAATGGCACTGCTGAGATGGGATTAATCTACCAAGTAAAATACTGAAGGAAACTGTGAATTGTGATGGCAAATGAGACTGTGACTCAGATTTTAAAGATACCATTTCACTAGACTTTTAAGCTAATGAGAGCTTTCACATTAAAAGTTATTTTTATATAAACAGATCATGCTCCAAATAAGATTATTGTCAACAGAGTTATAAAACCACTAATGGTTCCTAACAAAGCTTAAATGGGAAATCGGTGTTCCTCTTAAAGCATGTGTAAGGTTCCTGTACCACACATGCTATCATACCCCCCTCTTCGTGGTCTAGTGAGCCACTCCAGACCTGAGCCCCTGTTTATGAGAACAAAACTACTGCTGTCAGGATAGCGGTCCTTTATGAGCCTCTCTTCTTTGTGGTGATATTTCCTTAAATCAAGACTTTCTCTCCTACTTAGATAAGTCTTCAAGAGACAGATGTTTTATATCTTACCCCACAAAAGAATCCACCTGCCTCAAAATGCCTATTTCTTCCCTTGAATTTACTAATTATTAAAATGGCTTAAAACTTGGAACTAGTGGAAAAGATATGATCTTAAGTTGTCATCTCACAGAAGACAAAATCCAAAGTTATTATAAGCCCTCAAAAGAGCCAAAAAAAAAAAAAAAGGTCATAGCACATGTGAACAATTAGCTTGTCTACAGTTGACAAGAGCCAAGATTATTTATATTCAAAATATGCTGGAAAAGTTTCAGGACTCTGATATTTCTCTAGGTCTGTTCTTTCAATGGACATGCTATGCATTAGCTCTGAAAAGCTGGGAGGAGGGGAGCTGGAAACTGTGTTAGAGTGGACAGGAAGATGAGTGATTCCAAATCTCCTGATCTTCTTCACCACCCTGGCCTCTTTGCTGAGCTGCACACCCTCTGTAGTTCCCTGAAGAAGATCTTGGCAGATTGGTGGTGGGGAAAGAGAATCGTTCTGATACAGAGACGGGGGTAGCCCCAACTGAGAAAAGCTGAAGTACTAGTTGTAGATCTTCCTGTTGATAAATACAAAAAATTGATGATGAGATATGGGCAAATCCATTGCAGTTATCTATATAACTCCAATGACTGTAAGGACATATTATACAAAGATTATTGTACAGTATGAGAACTTGACATTTACTTCAAAGATACATTTCCTGACTCTAGAATGAAGGGAAGAGACTAAAGTACCAACTCCCCTCAGAGTTTCTCCTAGAACAGCTGACCAAAAAAAAAGTTTGAATTTATTTGGATAAACAGCACACTGTAATGCCTCTATCCCCTAAATTAAAGCTTAGCCTTATATTCTAGTGGGGTCCAAAACTTAGTCAGGCATTGAGCTCAATTCTCTCTATATCCTAACATTTTATGTTTAAGTTTTCAAATTGTCATTTCACAAAAAGGGATTAAATTTAAACAAGTTAAATAATAACTAAACCAAACTACGTTTATATAGTCTCTGAACATTTCCACATAATACTTTACCTTTTGGATCTACTGTCTTCTTAATCAATACTTCATATAAAAAAGATTTAATCATTAGAATCAAGAAGAGGCTCATAAACTAGCAAAGCAATAGAAACATGTTTTAGTCTTCTATCAAACAAGACATTGATTTGCCTATGAACACTGTTTCTAATATAGTCATATCATAAAGATAATTTCTATCTAATCTCATAATGTAAGAGTTGATGTCCAATCTTAGAATAATTTCAAAATACTAAGGAAAATGGACAAATGTTGGTCTAGTTTTTTTTTTAATTTTTCATTATTTTCTACAACATTGTTGCTTACCCACTACTAGGAATAGGATACCAGTCATGAGTACATGAGATTCCCACACAACAGTAAAAACTTTATAGCACCCTAAACATGTTTTATTAAGCTCAGATTGGGAAAACTGTTCACATAAATCAAACTAATAAACTTGTTTCCACAAGTTCCCATTGACATTTGCTCTCTGAGCCCAACAAGGCTGGATATGCTGCAAGTTCCTTAACATAACTCAACAGACAAAATCATTTTTCATCAGAACACACTGATAAACCCCAGAAAGAACTCTGCTTATTCAATGCAAGGGCAGCTTTGGGTCTAAATAATGAATTGTTTCAATATAATAATTTTGGGAAAAAAGTACTTTAAAGAAAAAAGCAGCACAAAAATGTAAACATACCTAACTCCATGGAACTGTACATTTAAAAATCATTAAGATGGTAAACTTTATGTTATATACATTTTACCACAAAAGAAAGGCATACTAAAGCTTTGTACAAAAATTTCAGAGTAAAGGAAAAATACCCATATTTCCCCAGTTCTGATCTGACAAACATGCTTAAACATCTAATTGTATTGTCACATACTCCTATTTGGGATGGGGGGGTTACTTTTAGGTGGACAGTTCTAAGTTGATTTGTTGGTAAAACAACAAATTTACAAAAACTTAAAGAATATCAATCAAAACATCGGTTGTCAAACTGTGACCAGATGGAATCTTTGTTTCATAATCCACCTACATAAATGCCAATACACTGAAGTGACATTTACTTTTTCTTTTTAGTATAGGGGGAAAACATTTATTTTTGAAGAGTTATCTTAAGGAAGTCTTCACATAAGAATTTAATAGATTATAACTAAAAGACAAAAAAAATATATATAGGCACATAAATCTCATTTTCATCATAGGGAGCCTATCTTGTTCGTATAGACAACTTATGAGCTACAACTTTATACTAATGATATTCATTCCAGTTTTATGAATTTCCAAGCAAAATTCAGAAATAAAAGGTTTAGTTGATATATGAAATTTTCCAAGGACTGTAGACAATATAAATAATTTGGGATTCAAATGAGCCCCAATGTTGAATATTGAGAGTCCTCTGGTCTCCATTCTTTGTTCATTCATTCAACAAACAATAATAGGTACCTACTTCATGTGAAGGAGTGGCACATTTTAGAGTTTTAAAGAAATTGATACCGACAAGAGAAGATGGCGGAGTAGAAGGACGCTCGCAGGTCACCCTCTCCCACAAATACACCAAGACCCACATCTACAGACCCACTCAGCCAACCAGAGCACCTGTGGAACTCCGACAGAACATCGCCCTCTTCAAAAGATAAAGACGCCAAAAATCTGGTAGGAGAAAAGGAAAAAAGAAAGAACAAAAGGCAAAGCAGCGCGGGACGGGTCCCGCAGGGAGGGAGCAGCAAAGGAGGACTGGCGCTCGCTCGATGGGTCTCCCCTCTCCAACTGAGAGGCCAGCGGGACGGAGGGGGAGCCTCTGAGGCTCGGATCTGTACAGAGGAGCCCTTGACTAACAGAACTAAGTTTAACGGGCACAGAGCGTCCCCCCGACACCCAGCCTGAGACGCGAGCCGGCAGTGGCGGGCAGGGCCAGGCTGCACAAGCCAGGCGGAGGACGGAAGTGGCTGCACGGAGGCAGCCCCGGGGGAACGCAAGGGGCTGCGCGCCGTGGCTGTGGGTGCACAGGGCAGAACAACCTGGGCCCTCCATAAAACAGCAAGGTTGATGTGCTCTCGGGGGAAGGGTGCACACCCCCATCTCTGAAAACCCGCGGAAAGTTTTCGGGGGAAGAGAGGCAGGGCTCAGGCACAGCCGCCATTTCCTCCGCGCTTAGCACTCAGGCGGGGGTGGAGGCGAAACCTGCATCCGCACCGAAGGGCTTAGCAGCCTCAAAGGCCAGACTGAGACTGGCCTGCAGCCCGGGACAGATAGGATCCTTCCATCCTGGTCCCTCAGAGAACTTGCTCCACAAAGACAAACAAGGAGCTGGGTTTTGGCTCGGAGCAGGGACAGGGCTGTCCCTCGGTCTTCCCCGAGCCCACCCGCGGAGCGCCGACCAGGGCGGAGCGCGCAGCCGCACAGAGAACGGAACTACCGGCAGCGCAGGTAGAGGGAGAGCGCCCCCCGCCCCCCCCCCCCCCCCCCCGCGCCTTTCGGGCAGGAACACAGCCCCTGACCGAGGTGCTGGGAGAGGGTACGACCCACCCTCCTACCTGGCCAGTCTGCAACATCTGACTGCGGCATCCGGAGGGGCAGCGACCCGCCCGCCCACAGCAGAGAGCTGCACCTGACCCAGTGTTAGGAGGAGGCGCGATCTGCTTGCCGACAGGTGCTGGGAGCAGCACAGAAGAGGGCGCCAACGGAGGGCCTCTGAAAACAGCAAGCTGAGCTTCCAAAACAGGACGAAGACAGAAAGACTTCACATTAAAAGCACACAGACTCCAGGAGAACACCGACAAACACCCCCCCCCCCCCCATTTTTTAAATCTGTTTTTACCTGTTCTATTTTTTATTACTCTCTTAATCTTTACTTCTTAATTCATTTCTATTTCTCTTGGGTTTTGATGTCCTGCTATTGATTAGACACAGGTTTCAAATACATCTATTCATCCCCCCCCCCTTTTTTTGTAAAGGTTTTAAAAGGACCTTTTAAAAAGGTCAACCTTTTAAACCCGATTAATACTCTGCTTCAACTCACCCTTCTATTATTCATTATACACTGTTTTCAAACCCTCTTTCTCCCTTCTTTTAAAATTCTTTCTCTCTCTCTCTTTTTTTTCTTTTTTTCCTAAGTTCTATTCCTAAATAGGCATCAGATAGATAAAATCCTTAAGGACCAAAATAAACAACTGATACTCCACAAACCACAGTGCCAAAGAGGTATGAGCAAGATGAAGAAGCAGAAAAACCTTTCCCAATTAAAAGAACAAGAGAAATCCCCTGAAAGAAAGATCAATGAAATAGACATCGATAGCCTACTAGATCAAGATTTCAAAAAAGGAGTGATCGAATTGCTGAAGGAATTAAAAGAGATACTGTTTAGAGATATAAAATATGTCATAAATGAAATTGAAGCTATAAAGAAGAGCCAAGTAGAATGGGTAAACTCATTGACAGAGATGAGGAATGATCTAATAGCTGTGCAAAGCCGACTAGATAATGCAGAGGAACGAATTAGTGATCTAGAAGACAGGGCAATAGAAAGCACCCATTCAGAAGAACTACAAGAGAAGCAAATAAAAAATAATGAAAATAGCATAAGGGACCTATGGGATAATATAAAGCGTCCCAATCTTCGCATAATAGGGGTCCCAGAAGGAGAAGAAAGATCAAAGGGGATTGAAAAGGTTTTTGAAGAAATCATGACTGAAAACTTCCCAAACTTAAAGAAGGAATCAGATATCCAAGTACAGGAAGCTCAGAGGGTCCCAAACAGGAAGAACCCAAATAGACCCACACCAAGACATATCATAATCAAGATGGCCAGAGTCAAGGATAAAGAAATTATTCTAAAGGCAGCAAGAGAAAAGCAAAGAGTAAGTTACAAGGGACCGCCCATAAGGCTCTCAGCTGATTTCTCTACACAAACACTACAGGCCAGAAGGGAGTGGCAAGATATATTCAAAGCCCTGAATGAAAAAAAGATGCAGCCTATGATCCTTTATCCAGCAAGGCTATCCTTGAGGATAGAAGGAGAAATAGTTTCACAGACAAAAAAAAGCTGCAGGAGTTTAGCAACACTAAACCCATGCTAAAAGAAATATTGAAAGGGCCATTCTAAATAGAAAAGCAGCAGGATGCTACAGAAATGAGAAACACACAACTGGAAAGGTGATAACTCATGAATTACAAATAAAGTAAACATGAAATTATAAAAGAAGACATACAAATCACTGAGAGTGGGAGAGGGAGGCAGGGAAATATAGAACATTTTTTTCTTTCTTTTTTAACTTTTTTTAACAGTAGGATGGGTTTGAGATCATGTTACTATCAGTTTAATAAAAACAGTTATAGTAATGGGTTGATAGATTTACAAAAAAGGGTAACCACAAGCCAAAAATTTACAAAGGAGTCACAAAAATTAAATAAAATCCATGATAATACAAAGGAAAATTACCAAACCACAAAAGGAAGAAGAAAGGAACAAAGAGGATATACCAAGTCAACTGCAAAGATAAGTTCAAAATGGCAATAAACACACATCTATCATTAATTACTGTAAATGTTAATGGACTAAATGCTCCAGCCAAAAGACACAGAGTGGCAGACTGGATAATAAAGCAATAACCTTCAATATGCTGCATACAAGAGACCCACTTTAGGGAGAAGGACACATATAGATTGAGAGTGAAAGGATGGAAAAGGGTATTCCATGCAAATGGAAAAGCCAAAAAAGCAGGTGTTGCAGTACTGATTTCAGACAAAATAGACTTTAAAACAAAGGCCATAAAGAAAGATAAAGAAGGACATTTTATAATGATTAAAGGAGTGATACAAGATGAGGATATTACACTCGTTAATACATATGCACCCAATATAGGAGCACCTAAGTACATACAAGAATTACTAACAGAGATGAAGGGGGATATTGATGGGAATACAATCATAGTTGGAGATTTTAACACTGCATTAACATCACTAGGCAGATCTTCCAGACAGAAAATAAACAAGGCAACAGAGAAATTAAATACTACAATAGAAAAACTAGATTTGGTGGATATTTTCAGAGCATTACACCCCCCAAAAATAGGATATACATTCTTTTCAAGTGCACATGGAACATTTTCCAGGATCGATCATGTACTTGGGCACAAAAGAAACCTCAACAATTTTAAGAAGATAGAAATTATCTCAAGCATCTTTACTGACCACAATGCCATGAAACTGGAAATCAACAACAGAGAAACAAACGAGAAAAAAAGGAAAGCATGGAGATTAAACAATATGTTATTGAAAAAACAATGGATCAATGAGGAAATCAAAGCTGAAATTAAAAAATGATAATGAAAGCACAACCACTCAAAACCTATATGACACAGCAAAGGCAGTGCTAAGAGGGAAGTTTATAGCAATACAGGCCTTCCTCAAAAAAGAAGAACAATCTCAAATAAACAATTTAACCCACCACCTGAATGAATTAGAAAAAGAAGAACAAAAAGCCCCAAAAAGCAGCAGAAGGAAGGAAATAATAAAGATCAGAGAGGAATTAAATACAATAGAGATTAACAAGACCATAGAAAAAATCAACCAAACCAAAAGCTGGTTTTTTGAAAAAGTAAATAAAATCGACAAACCTCTGGCCAAACTCAC
Source organism: Camelus dromedarius (assembly GCF_036321535.1). NCBI lineage: Eukaryota > Metazoa > Chordata > Mammalia > Artiodactyla > Camelidae > Camelus > Camelus dromedarius. The sequence continues at coordinate 73,875,660 of NC_087439.1, forward strand.
AAAGAAGAAAAAAGAGAGATCACAAATTAGCAAAATAAGAAAGGAAAATGGAGAAATTACAACAAACAAAATAGAAATACAGAATATCATACGAGAATATTATGAAAAACTATATGGAACCAAACTGGATAACCTAGAGGAGATGGACAAGTTTCTGGAAACATACTGTCCACCAAAACTGAATCAAGAAGAATCTGAACACTTGAACGATCCGATCACTAGAAAGGAAATAGAAATAGCAATTAAAAACCTCCCTACAAATAAAGTCCAGGACCGGATGGCTTCACCGGGGAATTCTACCAAACATACAAAGAAGAACTCATACCAGTCCTTCTCAAACTCTTCCAGACGACTGAAAAGGAGGGATTACTCCCAAACTCATTCTATGCAGCCACCATCACCCTGATACCAAAACCAGGCAAAGACACTACAAAAAAAGAGAATTATAGGCCAATATCACTGATGAACATAGACGCCAAAATCCTCACCAAAATTTTAGCAAATAGAATCCAACAACACATAAAAAAGATTATACATCATGACCAAGTGGGGTTCATCCCAGGGACACAAGGCTGGTTCAACATACGCAAATCAATCAGTGTAATACATCACATCAACAAGAGAAAGGACAAAAACCACATGATCATCTCAACCGATGCAGAAAAAGCATTTGATAAAATTCAACACCCATTTATGATAAAAACTCTCGCCAAAGTGGGTATAGAGGGAACATATCTCAACATAATAAAAGCTATATATGACAAACCTACAGCCAGCATAGTACTCAACGGTGAAAAACTCAAAAGCTTCCACTAAAATCTGGGACAAGACAAGGATGCCCACTATCACCACTCCTATTCAACATAGTCCTGGAAGTCCTAGCCACAGCAGTCAGGCAAGAGAAAGAAATAAAAGGGATCCAAATTGGAAAAGAAGAGGTAAAAGTGTCATTATATGCTGATGACATGTTACTATATATAGAAAACCCTAAGAGGTCCACACAAAAGCTACTAGAGCTGATTGAAGAATTCAGCAAGGTAGCAGGTTACAAAATTAACGTTCAGAAGTCAGTTGCATTTCTTTACACTAATGATAAATCAACAGAAGAAGAAAGTAAAGAAACAATCCCCTTTAAAATAGCACCCAAAGTAATAAAATATCTGGGAATAAATCTAACCAAGGAGGTGAAAGAATTATACACAGAAACTATAAACCATTGATGAAGGAAATTAAAGAAGACTTTAAAAATGGAAAGATATTCCATGCTCTTGGATTGGAAGAATCAATATTGTTAAAATGGTCACACTGCCCAAGGCAATCTACAGATTTAATGCAATCCCTACCCAATTACCCAGGACATATTTCACAGAACTAGAAAAAATCGTAATAAAATTCATATGGAGCCATCAAAGACCTAGAATTGCCAAAGCATTACTGAAGAGAAAGAAAGAGGCTGGAGGAATAACTCTTCCAGACTTCAGACAATACTATAGAGCTACAGTCATCAAGACAGCATGGTATTGGTACCAAAACAGACATATAGACCAATGGAACAGAATAGAGAGCCCAGAAATGAACCCACAAACTTTTGCTCAACTCATCTTTGACAAAGGAGGCAAGAATATACATTGGAATAAAGACAGTCTCTTCAGCAAATGGTGTTGGGAAAACTGGACAGCAGCATGTAAAAGAATGAAGCTAGAACACTCCCTTACACCATATACAAAAACCAACTCAAAATGGATTAAAGACTTAAACATAAGACAAGATACAATAAACCTCCTAGAGGAAAACATAGGCAAAACATTATCTGACATACATTTCAAAAATTTTCTCCTAGAAGAAATAAAAGCAAGAATAAACAAATGGGACCTAATGAAACTTACAAGCTTCTGCACAGCAAAGGAAACCAGAAATAAAACAAGAAGAAAACCTATGGAATGGGAGAAAATTTTTGCAAGTGAAACCGACAAAGGCTTGATCTCCAGAATATATAAGCAGCTCATATGACTCAATAAGAAAAAAATAAACAACCCAATCCAAAAATGGGCAGAAGACCTAAACAAGCAATTCTCCAAGGAAGACATACAAATGATCAAAAGGCACATGAAAAAATGCTCAATATCACTAATTATCAGAGAAATGCAAATCAAAACTACAATGAGGTATCACCTCACACCAGTCAGAATGGCCGTCATTCAAAAATCCACAAATGACAAATGCGGAGAGGCTATGGAGAAAGGGGAACCCTCCTACACTGCTGGTGGGAATGCAGTTTGGTGCAGCCACTATGGAGAACAGTGTGGAGATTCCTCAAAAGACTAGGAATAGACTTACCATATGACCCAGGAATCCCACTCCTGGGCTTGTATCCAGAAGGAAATCTACTTCAGGATGACACCTGCACCCCAATGTTCATAGCAGCACTATTTACAATAGCCAAAACATGGAAATAGCCTAAATGTCCATCAACAGGTGACTGGATAAAGAAGCTGTGGTATATTTATACAATGGAATACTACTCAGCCATAAAAACCGACAACATAATGCCATTTGCAGCAACATGGATGCTCCTGGAGAATGTCATTCTAAGTGAAGTAAGCCAGAAAGAGAAAGAAAAATACCATATGAGATCGCTCATATGTGGAATCTAAAAAACAAAAACAAACAAACAAACAAAAACAAAGCGTAAATGAAGGACAGAAATAGACTCACAGACAGAGAATACAGACTTGTGGTTACCAGGGGGGTGGAGGGTGGGAAGGGATAGACTGGGATTTCAAAATTGTAGAATAGACTACACTGTATAGCACAGGGAAATATACACAAAATGTTATGATAACTCACAGAGAAAAAAATGTGACAATGAGTGTGTATATGTCCATGAATAACTGAAAAATTGTGCTGAACACTGGAATTTGACACAACATTGTAAAATGATTATAAATCAATAAAAAATGTTAAAAAAAAAAAGAAAGAAATTGATATCGTCTGACTTTAATGTTAAATAGATTACTTTGGATGTGCACTCAAGGATTTGATATGGAGAGAACTGAAGATGGTACAGTAGTTGAGTACGGTAGAATTAAGGGAAAGATGGGGGATGGCCTGAGGTAGATTACTAATAAAAGTGATAGAGAAAAGTCTGAAGGTATCAAGAAATAGGAGGGAAAATCAGAAGTTCTTGACCCAGTCTAGGACAACTCCTAGATTTCTAGCTTGAATGAGAGATGAATGGAAATATTGTTAACAGATATGAAATATGAGGAGAGGTAAAGCTGAAGGGGAACTAAGTTTCCTTCAAGCCTTGGTGGAGTTTAGGTGACTAGGAGCCACTGAGGTGAAAAGGCTGGGCAGAGGACAAGACCTAAGTCTGAAATAAAAGGCTGAGGAGTAAGAGAACCAGGAGCATGGGTCTCAAAGAAACCAAGGAATAGATCTGAAGGAGCAAGTGCTAGAAAATAAGATATTAAAATGGCTTATTAGATTCAGTTGTTAAGATAATTCCTGGTAACTTTAATGAGAGAATGTCTTATGTTGCCTTCAAAATGGTGAGGATGGTGACGGGGGGAAAGCCAAACTGCAGCCTGAAAGGAGCTGAGAGCAAAGGGTTCCAGGAACGTAGACGAGCAGGTACAAAGGTCCTTCAGTGGGCTAGAAGGTCAGGATGACTATGACATAGTAACTGAGGGGCAGAGCAGCCCCAGAGGAGACTGGAACAACAGGCGGAGGCCAGGAGAGACAACCCAGGAGAAGGCCACCCTCATAATGCTGACTTTATTGACTCAGATTGGTGACAACTCAAGGAATGTATACATATATGTAATGTATCCTATCCAATGTGCCTATGCCCAAATCCGCAACCATGTCTGGGAGTTAGGCAGTCTAGAAAAAACCCAGCCCCATACACAAAGCCTAACTCTTCACATAAAACTCACTCTATCTGTTGCCTTCAAGTTTCAAGTAAGGAAAGGCTGCAACTATAGAATTACACCGTTTATTCCATATTAAAATTTCTGAAGTTATTTTCTCACAGTAAACTCAAGTTACTTAATGCAAAGTCACTAACAGGTGGCATCACTTACTTGCGATCAACACCATCTGACCCACTTGATGTCACTGTGGGACAGCAGGAGTGGAGGTCCCGATAGTCACTGCTGAGAAGGGGCTGAAGCCTGACCCAAGCTCTGTGAACCACATGCTCTCCCTGGTGGCTCTCACTAAGCCTGCTTGGTTAGAAGCTGAATTTTATTATCCATAGAGAAAGCATTCATTCTCTATACCATCTTACAATTCAACAGCATTAATTAAAGGCAATGCTAACTTATGCATGCACATATCTCTTGCCAAATTAAGTTTCATGTCTGTATTTAACACTGCATTTCCTTTATAAAAAGTGACCCATTTAATAAGATGCACTAAAGCCATCTCCTTTAGGAAATCTACTCCACTGTGTATACGCTGCGGTGGTGTTAGGAAACTCATTGAATCATAGGAAGCTGGTGACCCTCTAAATAGTCTTTTAAATGACATCTCTTAAGTGACTCTCCTCACTTGAAAGCAAAAATCATTGCTATTCTAAAGGCAAAGACGGGATAAAGTATAGGAGGAGTCCATTTCAGGTGAGTTTTTAGTACTATTGATTTGTTTTGTGGAACAGAGGAAGTCTTCTGTTGTGCTGTATCTCCCTGCAATCATTCATTAGAATTCATTAAGACGTGGCTCTAAATAAAAGTGATGATCTCAAGCTCTTCTGCTGCCTGGTTCCTACCCAGTTAGGTTGTTTCCACAGGTATGATGCTTATTATGCTTGTACCATGTATTATTTCAAAATACAGCATTCACTTATATGAGGATTAACTGAGCACCTACTATGTGCTAAGCACCATCCCAGTGATTGATTCTTTAAAAATTATTAATCCCAATACTAATGTCTCCTGGAATAAATGCTTTCTCTCCATTGCTCTTTTAGTGTATAGGTTTTTATAGCAGATGAAATTAGTAAATAGAATAATGACAAAAATCATTAAATATAATAATTATAGCAAAGCATAAAATGAATGCTTCTAAATAAACAAAAACAGCTTTAAATAATATTGAGAATGTCTGAGAACCAAGACCACAAAGGGGCACAAGAGCTGATGCTGTGATATTAAAAGGAAGTACCAGTAATTAAGTATAGTTAAGTTATATCTTTAATGCTAGGGCGTTTATTGAGATACTTCACAGAAAAGAAAAAACTAAGCTTTGAAATGTTCAAAATCTATAAAGGTCTTAGGAAAAATAATTTTAAAAGCGTTGCCATTTAACAAGAAAACTAATACGACTTTCACATGGAACCTCATCATAATTTTATACCATGGGGAAAAAAATCTTAAATTACACAGCTCTACCTGGGACTCCGTTATTCCTAGGTGTGCTAGAAAGACCTTACCACTAACAGTGTGACTTGTAAGAGTTTGCTGCAGGAACCCAGAAGATGGCATCAGTGGGGTTAGTCACACCAAAGTCCTGTCGCCAGGCTCTCATAATAACTGCTAATAGTCAGACTGGAAAGTTTATTATTAACCAGAATATTACTGGATTTTTAATAGCTTAATAATTTTATAATGCCTCTGAAAATAACTGGAATAGCAAAATCAGAGTTAAGGAGCCACATTCTACCAGTTTCATTTTGAAACAAGAGGTTTCTTTATTCTCCCCTAGATCATAATGTTCGTCACAGACCAAAACAGATTTGGTTTGAAATTTTTAACAAAACTGGGAAGAAACCAACTCAAAGGAATGGTAAGACTAACAGTAAATAATACCAAAATACCCTTTCAGAGTCACAATTTCAAGAATACTATATCATAAACCCTAAAATGTTATTTGTGAAACATCTCAAATAGCCTACTTATATGTGATGTTTATTCAACAACAGTGAAGAATTCTCTCTCCTTGACCCTTTTTTTATATATCCTCATTTCTGTGATTCATTCAAGAGGCAAAATCATTAAAACCTAATTTAAAACCTCTGACCTTTCATTGTAGATCAATGCTCACAGGTAAAATCAAAGACTATTCACCTGTTTGGAATTTTTTTTCACCTGTACAGAAATTAAGTCCATATAAGTGAGGAGAGCTACCCACAGAGGAAACCAGGCAGATAAGGATCTGAAAACCCATGTCTCCAGATGCCCAGTTCATCCTATTGTTTCACTGATTTCTACCATTTCTGTTTGCCACAAAATTATTAGGGCACAAACACTGCCATTGTTTATTGTGAAACTTCACTAACTGACAGACTTTATTCTCAAGTCTTATTTCCCTGCAAGTCCACAAATGTAGATGTTCCTTTAGAGTGTCAACTGCCTTCATGGGAAAGGCCTTCTTTCTCACTTAATCTTGCCAATCTCCCTTGCATCCTTCACAAGCCACTTCTTTGTATATAGTTATAAGGTACATTAACATTCCCATTTTTCTAGTCAAAAACATAACCAATTTCAACTCACTCAACTGCTACATGCAATACATGGTTTTGCTTTATAAGGCCCAGGATAATGTGTTACAGTGCTGTGTCTTAGCAGCTCCAATGTGGACAAAATGAAGTGAACACCAATAAAGGTCATCCAACAATTATTCAGCGGCATCTGCGGAATGACATGCTAATAATCCTGTTCCTCTAAGACAGATGTCCACCTCACACTCAAAACAGTACATTTAAAATTCACTGGGGGACTGTGCAACTCTCAGCAGAGGTGCCAAGAACCAGGTGGGCCTGGAGACTGAGAAGTGATTCTGTCCTTCCTCACGAGACTCCCTGCACAGCAGGGCCCAGGAATTCTGGCCGAACTTATGCCAGAGCCGACTTTGTTGTTTCTGGTGTGAGGATTATTGAAAGTGTTCTTCATGGAAGGCAGCATGTCATGGTCCCCAGAAAGAGAAAGTCTGCAATGAAGAATATGTAATGTCTGCTTTTAATACCTATCTTGCTAATACATCCCTTTCAGTGTATTATTGCAGAGATTAAATATAATACCTTAGTTATTTCATAGGAATAACCACGTAATTGATGCTCAATAAGGGCATTGGTCAGAAATTGATATATGATTAGGGAGGCCTTCAAATCTGTGTATAAACTTTTTTCATTGCAACCAGTGTTGTATATTACCTAAACTACATTATCTGAAAAATTAAAATATCAACAGAAAAGGAACATTATTAAATAGAGTTCATTTCACAAATGTTCCTAAAAGAATTTCCCATTTTCCTCTGTGTGCTAAATAACCAGTTCACAGAATAGTTTTTACTTGATTTTGACTTTTCAATTTTAATGGTAATATCTACCATCAAATATGAGACACCAATATATTATTTACATTGATTTTAGTCACTTTGGAATTTAAACATATTCTCCAATCATCTTAATTTGAATAAATCATATTTAAAATTAAAAAGGAAATACCCAGTATGTTTCAATACTATGTGAGTTCTACCATTTGTTATCATAGGGTATTATTGGAGCTGAATTTCAAAAATAGATATGATTTACAAAAACAAAATTATGTAGAATTTGAAAGTTGCTGGGAGGGCAGATCTTAAAAGGTCTCATCATAAGAAAAGTAATTTTTAACTATGTGTGGTGAAAGAAGTTAACTAAAATTATTCTGGTAATCATTTCACAATATACATATATATCAAATCTTTATGTACACCTAAACCCAACACAATGTTATGTGTCAATTAAATCTCAATTGAAAAAACAATCATTTAGAGTTATATTAGCTTAAGTGGAAATAAGGTTACAATCAGCCTCTGAATCATCAATTCAGAGCATAAAGTAAAATTAATGAAAAAGAATTTGAAAAATGGTCAACTTCCAGGAATTCATGGTTTTCCGTGCAACATTTGGTATGGACAAGATTTCAGATTATATACGCCATTTTTAAATTCCAATTGAGGTAAATATAAAATATATAACTATTGGTGGTTTTCCTTAGAGAAATCAGTGCCGTTGTACTATATAGAAACAGACATGTTTAGGTTTCTCATTAAGGAAAAAAATCTTATAAGAGATTTAAAAACAATAAATTTACTTCATCAAAGCATTTCATAAATATGTGTGACTCAGGACATGGAGATCAAATGTAAATTTTATAAAAGCATAATTCTATTCAAACCAAAAAAATCCATTTATAGTCTAATTCCATTTTTCTCTACACTTGGGGAAGTCTATTCTATCATTTAATAAATAAATGTGTATCTTAACAAATGGACTATTTCTTGCATTTGCAATAAGTTTTATAGATTCTAAAATTTATATTTAAATTATTTTAAGTTTCACAGTTGAGTATTTCTTCTGTAATAGAGCCCTAAGAGCAATAGCTGAGCTTTCTATAGAAGGTAGAACCCTGAATCACATATAAAATAGAATGTCAATTCTCTTGACCCAATGCAATGCACAAATGCATCCCTAATATTTTTTTTTCTCTTATGGAAATAATAGAACATGCGCTTCGGGACTAGTAACCACAGAGATGTAAAAGCTTTGACTCAAATAGCCAACTTGACTTGAACATCAAGGTGAATCTGATTAAAGGTTTCAAGTTTTATCCATAACTTCTGGAATGGGTTACAACCATCTAACACTTTAATCCTTATTGTAATACTTCTGTTTAACTGAACATTGGGCATCTGTCCATGTGCAACAAACAGATGGCAGAGCTCAGAAAATGTTTACTCTCAGCACAGAAGCTCTTTTAGGGTGAATGTCCTCCTTCACCCTGATACTCAGTGAAGGCTCCAATGATCAAAGCAGAAACAAATCTATTGTCTGAATTTAGGAAAATGCAAAAGAAAACTATGTAAGGATAGTATTTATCTGAGATAATAAAACTCAAAGTCCATAAATACCTTACTTCTAGGAATTACTGAACTAATTAAAAATTTCATCTCCCCAAAGCATAGGATGGGTACATTACTCTCACCATCACCACCTACTTGCATGATTTTGTGACAGGGAAAAAATTCTATGTCTATTGTTTATATTTATCAAAAGAATTTACTAATTTCTGGCCTAATTCATAGAGCTATCTCAAGAATCAAAGGAAATAAAGCATGCTAAAGCACTCTGAAAAGCATAAAATTCCAAAACAGTGTATTATAGATCCATCTCACTTACAAATATAAGCCATATATTAAAAGAGCAATCAGTTCTTCAAAAAGTCAGGTTTATTCCAGGAATGCAAGAATGTATCAATATTAAACAAGTCATCAATATAATTCAATAAATGAATAGGTTAAAAGAGAAAAACAATATGATTCTACCTATAAATTCCCTAAAGGCAATACAACATTAATTCTTATGAAAACTCTCTGTAACCCATGAAAAGAAGATAATTTCCTTCACTTGATCAAAATCCTATTTCAGAATCCTAGAGGAAAAAAAAAAAAAGAATCCTAGAGGAAACATCACATCAATTGGTAAAGATTTAGATGAATTTCCATTAAAATAAAAAAGAAACAAAACAAGGCTACTACTTACTCGATATTTTAACATAATTCTGGATACATAAGCCAAAGCAATAAGGCAAGGATAAGAAATTAGACAAATATACTATAAAGGAGGTGAAAGATCATTACTAGCTGCACAGAAGACAACTATTTACCTAGAAAATTCAAAAAGATCAACTGAAAATTATCAGCACTAATAAAACTGATGGTGCCAAAATAAAATATAAATATAGAAAAATTAATAGCTGTCTTATATAACAACCTGTTTCTAAATGTAATGGCAGGGATGGTTAGAAGTGAGAGGAACCCATTGAAATTAACAACAAGAAGACAACCTCGGAATGGGAGAAAATTTTTGCAAGTGAAACCGACAAAGGCTTGATCTCCAGAATATATAAGCAGCTCACACGACTCAATAAGAAAAAAGTAAACAACCCAATCCAAAAATGGGCAGAAGACCTAAACAAGCAATTCTCCAAGGAAGACATACAAATGATCAAAAGGCACATGAAAAAATGCTCAATATCACTAATTATCAGAGAAATGCAAATCAAAACTACAATGAGGTATCACCTCACACCAGTCAGAATGGCCGTCATTCAAAAATCCACAAATGACAAATGCGGAGAGGCTGTGGAGAAAGGGGAACCCTCCTACACTGCTGGTGGGAATGCAGTTTGGTGCAGCCACTATGGAGAACAGTGTGGAGATTCCTCAAAAGACTAGGAATAGACTTACCATATGACCCAGGAATCCCACTCCTGGGCTTGTATCCAGAAGGAACCCTACTTCAGGATGACACCTGTACCCCAATGTTCATAGCAGCACTATTTACAATAGCCAAAACATGGAAATAGCCTAAATGTCCATCAACAGGTGACTGGATAAAGAAGCTGTGGTATATTTATACAATGGAATACTACTCAGCCATAAAAACCGACAACATAATGCCATTTGCAGCAACATGGATGCTCCTGGAGAATGTCATTCTAAGTGAAGTAAGCCAGAAAGAGAAAGAAAAATACCATATGAGATCGCTCATATGTGGAATCTAAAAAACAAAAACAAAAACAAAAACAAACAAACAAAAACAAAGCGTAAATACAGGACAGAAATAGACTCATAGACAGAGAATACAGACTTGTGGTTGCCAGGGGGTGGAGGGTGGGAAGGGATAAACTGGGATTTCAAAATTGTAGAATAGATAAACAAGATTACACTGTATAGCACAGGGAAATATACACAAAATGTTATGATAACTCACAGAGAAAAAATATGACAATGAGTGTGTATATGTCCATGAATGACTGAAAAATTGTGCTGAACACCGGAATTTGATACAACATTGTAAAATGATTATAAATCAATAAAAAATGTATAAAAAAAACAGATATTGTAAACAAGCAAGAATAAATTTAACAAAATACGTGCAAAATTATATATAGAATTTTATTCTGTTTGAAGTTGAAAAAGAAGGATCAAATAAATGAAAACATGAAAATTACCTACTAGAAAGATAGTATTGGCAAAATTCAAATTCTCCACTAATCAGCAGACAAATACAATGAAATTGTAATGAAAAGTCCAGTAGGATTGCTTCAGGGGTGGGGTGGAAGTGGAATTTCAAATAACAAAGGAAATAATATATTATTCAACAATTATTGTTGAAAAAATTCACTACTCATTTGAGGAAAAATATAAGTAGATTTCTATTTCATGCCAGACTAAAAATTTATTTTAGATGGATTGAAGATGAAATAAAATGTAGAAGTACTAGAAAAGATGTAAGCATATATTTCTACAGTTTTGGGATAGGGAAGATATCTTCTTAACAAATAAATCAAGGCTACCAGCCACAGAGGGAAAGACTGACAGAATTGAGCACATAAAAACTTAAAACTATGTCCAAATTAAAAAAAAACAAAACTTCAAACTGGAAAATATTCGCTATATGTTCCTGAATTTATAAAAAGTGTTCACAAACTAATTTTGGAAAAGACAAATTCACAAAATTATATAATTGCTTCAAAATTAATGAAAAGATGCTCAAATACAATCACCTATATGTACTATAAAAACACAAATGGAAAAGACAAATTCACAAAATTATATAATTGCTTCAAAAGTAATGAAAAGATGCTCAAATACAATCACCTATATGTACTATAAAAACACAAAAATTATTACATTTGCATATCAGATTATCAAAGGTTAAAAATTGTGAGGTTATGGGGAAATGGGGATTTTCATATTATAATGTTATGTCAAAATAAAATGGTACAACTTTTCTAGAAGGCAATGTGGTTATATGTTTTGAAATGTTAAAGATGCATCTACTTTGATACAGCAATGTCATTTTTGAGACTATCTTATGGAAATATTTGAATAAATGGGCAAAGATGTAAGTATAAGGCAGTTCAATGCCACTCTGTTAATAATATTAAAAATATTAGAAATAAAATAATGAACTAAACACCCATTCCCAGTAACGATTGGCAAAATAAATCACAGTACATTCATGCAACACGATTCTCTGCAGCCCTTATAATGAATGACATAGATCTATAAATCTTAAAATGAATAATCTTTGTATGCATATGTGTGTGTGTGTGTCTTTAAAAAGTGGATAATATAAAAGAGTACATACATGTACTAGGAGATCTCATCATTTATAGATAACAAATCTGGAAGGATATATTCCAACTGGCAATAGTGATTACCTCTAGGGGACAAGAAGCAGAATTACAGAATTAGTTTTCTCTGCATTGCTCAAATTATTTAAAATTAACATATATTAGCATATATTATGAAAAAACATATTAACGATATTTCCATAGCGTTAGTCCTATAATTACCTCATTAATTATCAGAAAGTTGCACTTTGTAGAGATAATTAATAATATCTATCTTTAAAGACTTACTTGAGGCATAAAGTGCATGACCTTATTTTTATTCAAATAATTACACCAATGTTATTTTAGTTAAATATGATACTTTAAATATTTATTATTCTTGGGACTGGTCAATGCATCTCTATTACAGTATAACAAAATATTCCCTAAATAGTGTGACAAATCTTTGATTTGGAAATTATTTTAGACTCTTACACTTCAGAACTACTGACTTTAATTAGCTGTGGTGAAAAGAATGTCCAAAACACAATTCAATTTTGTAATGTATCTGTAAAATTAACCTCATGAGTACTTAAACAATCAATTTAAATGAAAATGTATAGTATATCTCCTCTTGAATCAAACTTTTGCTATCTCTCAGCTTTGAGAGTAGGTATAAGTAGATGAATGTTCCCCAAGGAGGAAAGGAGATTAAACTGAGATTTCCTGACTAGTTGTTTAAATCAATTTGATTTCAATTAAATGCACTCCACTGATAATGAGATTCAAATCTGCTGTATTAAATTAGGACTTAAATATGTTTCAGAGAAATTGGATTCAGCAAGAATTTCATATAGGTTACAAGAAGTTTAATCTCTTAGAGAACACTTCCTAATTATCAAAATTTCAACAATTTTCATCAAATACAAAAGCATAGCCTTAAAAGATCTCCTCCAGTAACCTTGACCTAACCCTCTATTTTCATGTCCAGATATGGACTCCAAATTTGCCTTTGTGTTCTGTCCTCTTTAACACATTCCCACGTCTTTCTCTGGAAAACATGGTACACAAAAGTGTCTTTCATTGTCTCCTAACCCACACTTCTTTATTGCTTTAATTATAGCTACAGAGTCCCTTCTTTAACAGAGGATTCTTATCTAATTAAACTCAACTAACCCCAACTTACAAAGTGATTTCTGTCCATCCTTGCCACTTAAAGCCCTCTTCTTCCAACTACACTTAACTCTGCATTTAACTTGTGAATCTTAGGAAATTCAACTAATGAACTCAGTATTCCACCTTGAATGCTACTTAAAATAGCAAATATTTTTCTGAGTTATGTTTACACTTTCAGGAAAAATAAAATGATTTCAATATATTAAAACACACTAAATCTGCTCCGTTACGACTGGGACGGCTGCGTCATGAGCAGAAAATCCACAGCATGAGAATATAATCATGAGAAATAATAAGCTATGTAACTAGAATAAAAATGCTCTCATATCCCGTGTAAATCTGAGCCAAATTCCGCCGAAACGCTAACAGTCAATTATGGTGCATATTCCTAAGCGTTGGCTCACTGTTTTAAAAAACTGCCAGGTGGCTTGCTTTCTTGGCATTGATAGAAGTTTACAAAACTCTGTGAAATTTGAAATAGTTAGACTTGCTCATCTTAGCAGTTTTAAAAATGGGATGAACATCACAGCCTTTTACAGGACTCTAAATTAACACATGCTGATCTCTAGGCTATCAATTTGCCTGAACACAAAGATATTTAAAACACAATTTGAATTGTGTAGGGATTTTTGTTGTTACATAAGGTCATTAGTTTTACTTAAGGACCTTGAGTTTCCATTTGTTAATGAAACTGACTGGCACACCCTTGAGAGGACAAATTTCTAATACATCTACTAATGTTCTCTGAAAAGGGTAAGATATTTTATCCCAGGGAGCGTGAATCCCATGGTGAAGAACTAAGAGAGAGATTCACATTACAGATTCTTCTTTAGTACTTAATCATAACAGGATCACAGGCAGCAAGGATTCCATGCCATGCTGGGTCAGTTAAATTAAACTTGTTTCAAAATAACATTTCATTTCTTAGATCTCATTTAAATTATCAGTAAAAAGAATATTAAAGTCACGTATTACTATAGAACTGGTAGAATGACAGAGAAACAAAATACTTAATGAAACGATTTATAATCTATAATCATTTTCTTAAAACAGCATTTCTACTAAACACTTCGCAATGAAAAAGCATAGTCATTTACAAATAGCTTAGAGATTAATCTCTAATTAATCTCTTAGAAAAAGAGACTTGACAACCCAACACATTTAAATTTAATTAGTAGTGCCATGAGGAAAGCTTGTAAGGAATTTAAAAGGAAATCCATAATGAATTTACTACATTTACGTTCGTATTATCATCGCTAGATGGTTTTTTACTTTTTCTTTTTTTAGCTTTTAAGATATTTCCTTTTTATTGAAATATAACTAATTTATAATGTTATGTTAGTTTCTGGTGCACAGCAAAGTGATTCTGTTTTATCTGTTTTTTTTTTTCAGATTCTTTTCCATTATAGGTCATTACAAGATACTGAGTATAGTTCTCTGTGCTACACAGTAGGACATTGTTATTTATCTATTTTATATACAGTAGTGTGTATCTATTAATCCCATATTCCTAGGTGGTTGCTTAATAGTAACTTTTAAAAATTGAGAAGAAAGTGGCAACTAGTCCTACTTATGAGAGTGACTACGTTCATTATTCCTTCAACAGTCTCCAAGTAAAATCACTTTATATTCATACATGAAAATCCAAAATAAAGAGAGTAAGAGAATCTCACACTTCTAAGAAGTTTTATACCCTTCAAAGGGCTTTCACATTTGTTTTCTCATGAGATCTCCACAAAATTTTAAAGATGAGAAAAATCCGAGGCACAAAAAGACAATGACTTGCCAAAAACATATAAATCAGTGGCACAGTTGGACACCAAACCCACATATTCCTATTTCTGATTGAATGTTTTCCTGTGAGTTCACACCATCTCTGCATTTTACTACAAAGGCTCATTAGTTCCCAGGGCGTTTTCTCAGCCTCTGGCCGCGGTAAGGAGGGCGTTTTACAGCTCTCGCAGTTTCCTCTCACTGAATGTTGAGTAAAGGGGGCTGTCACTTACAGTACTTATCTCTTCCCAACTGTGCTATTTTATTTGGGAAAGATGCCCCCTCGAAAAGAGGGACCACAAAAAGAGGATATGGTATGGAAAATAACTTTGGAATATTTTAAATTCTTCCAATGTAAATTTATGGAGCTCCAACTTAGTGCCAGGCATTCATCTAGGTGAGCAGGTCGGCACTCAGCTTGGTAGTATGTGTCCTGTAATGTCACTTGTCGTAGAAAGATACATTAAAGAATAGTCACATAAACATTATTAAAATTTATAAGAAATGCTCTGATAGAACATATTTGAGGTACAGGGACTAATTTAGATTGGAGTGGGGTCCTACAGGTCCCCTGAGAAACCGACATTTAAACTAGGCAAACTGCCAGGCAAATAGTGTGGGAAGACTATTCTACACAGAAGAAACAACACAGGAAGGCCCTGAAGTAACCACACTCATGCAGGCCAGTGTAGCAAACGCAGGGTGAGAGAAGGGAAAAACAAGCGAAGCTGGAGGGTCAGGCAAAAGGCAAACCAGACCGGGCTGGGAAAGCTGTTTCTGAAAAATCTGGAGTTTATTCTATGGAGATTTTAAGTCAGAAAGGTGAAAGTTCTTATATTAAAAATCTCTCTAACTGCTGGAGAACGAATTTGGGGATGCAGAATTACTAAGGGAGCCATCCCTGAGATGGTGCTCGCAGGAGATGTGAGTATACTAAACTAGGGTGGGAACTAGAGAGAAGCAGGTTTTTTGAGGACTTACTAGAAGTGGAGTGGGAGATAGGGAAAGGGAGGAGGGGCTGCCACAAATGACCTCCAGATCTCTGGTGTGAGCAATGAAGAAATTGGAGGAACTATCTGCAGAAATTTTTTTAAAAGACTAGAGAAAGAGCAGATTTGTGAGCGGCTCAGGAGGTGCTGAGAATGCAGTTGCAAAGAGAGGACTAGACCTCAGGATAGATATGTGGGTTCAAAATAAATTTGGGAACTGGGAACTGTTAGGTTATTTGTGGTATCTGAAGCCATAGGACTGTATGAAATAACTTAAGGGGGAAAAGGGAGAATAAAAAGAGAAACATATCTAGCACTGACCTTTGGGAAAGAATATTTTGAGATCGGTTAGAAGAAGAAAAGCTTACAAAGGAGATGGATAAAGAAAGCCAAAGCAGTAGGAGGAAACCAGACGTGTATGTTGTCATGACAGCCAGGAAAAGAGAACTCTGCAAGAAGGAAGGGGTGGTCAGCTGTGGTGAAGGCTAGTAAGATGAAGAGATGGGTCCACTAGATTTGATAACATGAGTGCCATTGGTGCCTTGGAAAGAGCAGCATCAGTGGAGTGGTGGAGCAGTGGCTGTAGAGAGTAGAAAATAGTAAATGGAAGAATGAATGTTTAGAGAGCACAGAAGTTTGGTTGAGGAAGGGAGCTGAGAAAAGAGCAATGGCTGGAGAGAGAGAGAGATGAATCAAAGATGTTTTTATTTGTTTTTGCCATTGTACCAAGGGGAAAGAAAGTGAGAGTAACTGGAGACAGGGACAGTGGGGTAGGGGAAGGATAACTGAGAAGAGGGAGAGCACTACACATCTTGTAGAATGGCCAAAATTCAGAACACTGAAAAACATCAAATGCTGGCAAGGATGTGGAGAAATAGGAACTCTCAAGAACTCATTGCTGATAGGAATGCAAAATGCTACAGCCACTTTGGAAGACAGTTTGGTGGTTTCTTACAAAACTAAATACACTTCTACCATATGATCTTGCACTGCTTGATGTTTATCCAAAGAAGCTGAAAACGTCTGTCCACCCAAAAACCTACACAAGATGTTTAGAGTAGCTTTGTTCATAATTGCCCAAACTTGGAAGCAACTAAGCTGTCCCTCAGCAGGTGAATAGATAAATAAACTGTGATATATCCAGACAATGGAATATTATTCAGTGCTAAAAAGAAATGAGCTATCAAGCCATGAAAGTACATGGAGGAACCTGAAATGCATATTACTAAGTGAAAAAAGTCAACGTGAACGCACTACATATTACATGATGACAACTATATGACATTCTGGAAAGGGCAAAATTATGGAGGCAGTAAAAAAATCAGTGGTTGCCAGGGGTTGGGGTCAGGGGAGAGATGAATAGATAGAGCACATAAGATTTTTAGGGAAGTGAAAATACTCTGAATGGTACTATAATGATGGATACGTGTCATTATACATTTGTCCAAACCCACAGAATGTTCAACACCAAGAGCGAACCCTAAGGTAAACTCTGGACTTGGAGTGATAATGATGTGTCAATAAAGATTCATAGACTGTGACAAATATTCCACTCGGGTTGCTGATGTTGATAATGGGGGAGGCTGTACATATGTGGGGACAGGGGGATATGAGAAATCACTGTACATTCCTTTTAATTTTACTGTGTCTTTCTCTTGTCTAAAGTTTAAATTAAAGACATTCAACTCAAATGTGAAAAGGATGTAAGATCACTCAGTGTCTTAACATCTAAACTGGCAAAAGACAAATTAAGGAGATGGCTTTCTTCTATGTGTGTATCCAAGATGAGGCAGAGACTGATATTTGCCAGGAGTTTAACCAAGGGAAAACAGGCCCTATAAATTCTATTAAATTATTTAACAGCCACAAACAGATGCAATTATTCATTGTCACTGAAACAAATAATTTTCTCTCTTATCTCAATGCCAATAAAGCAAACATTTGCAGGTGCTCAATCAGAATCCTTGAATAAAGCCAAACAATACAACTCTTATGAATGACAAAGGCAACATACACAAATAGGGTGACAAAATAATGAGTCATTGGCAAGCCAGATATTTGGAGAAGTTTCTTTTTTTTTTTTTTTTTTAATAAAACCAATCTGAAGAATGTGTAAAAAAGAATTTACCAAGATTTTCAATGTAAAAGTCATTTCATTGAATTGACATGTATCAAGCAATTATTGGAGAGAATTCCCTAAGAAAAAGATTATAAAGATTTGAAATAGCTCTTTCTGACTTTCTTATTCATTTGGACCGAAGAAATGACTAGTCTTACCTATCCTGGATGGAGAGTATACTGGGACTGAAGAAATTTTCGGAACTGAATAAAGTTTTCTAAAGAAGTTTTCTATAGAGGTTTTCTGACAAGGTGACATCTAAACCAATCCAGGGAGGACTACCACAGAAGATGCAAAATCTCCCCATATACTAGTCTTACTTCCTAAAAATTGTACCTCATTCTTTCAAATGATGAGTGCTTCTCTCTGTTCTAATCTTAGAGGATTTTGAGCATTTCACTATGCCCACCTAGCAGGGTGTACATAACATATGCGTGTGCATCTGCATTCTTAAAGAACAATCTTTGCTGCCCCCTAGTCTTCTATTTTGCATTTCCAGGTTCCAGTATAGTTTTTTCTCGCTCTCACTATGCTGATTTGCCTTCTGATTTAGGGGGCTTCTGTGGGGCTCTGTTAGTTTTCAACATTCACATCCACAGGCAAATCTATCCATTTAAAGTGTGCTACAAATATGCTAAAAATCCTCCAGGTGTGTAGACTAAAGCAGAAACAATGTTGCAGTGTCTTCTGTGTGTCATAAACTAGTGTTGGTCCCTGGGCCAGAAAGCAATCTTCCCAGCCTGTTGATGATTCTGTGTCCATAATCCTCCATATACCAAATGGTCCCCTGCAATTATTGGTTCCAACAATTCATAAGCCTGGGGACAAATGGATGCTCTTTTGTCTGCAAAACATAAAGACTTTCATTCAGTCTTTGCTCGAAATTAGTTACAATCTCACAGAAGGACGTACAGTCATAAATGAGTCATCAGTAATAATTAATACAATTTCAGTATATTTTGGCAAGACTAAGATAGTACTCTCCTTTTGGCCCAGGAAACAAATTTAGCTTAAATTTTCAAACATAAGACTATAAAAATGATGAGGTTAGTAGGAATCAATAGCTTCCTAAATTTAAAAATGTAGTTAAATCTGCCCTCAAGTAAATGAAAATAACTAAATCATAAATAACAGAATTCCTAAGGTATTATAAAATAAACAAAAATTTAAAGTTATAGCTATAATATTTTAATTGTGGCTAAGTCTTAACTTATGGCTACATCAAATAGAGAGTAAACACATAGAAAGTTTACCGTTATTTGCACTGGTAATATGGACAAAATCTATTAATGCCTAAGAGAGGATGGAAATGGATGATTTTTTAAAGTTGCAAACTAACCTCTAAATCATTAAATTAAGGAACTCAATCTGCTGGTTAAAGCAGAAAACTCTAGTCAGGAAATCTAAGTTATATGTTACCTGTAATGAACCAGAATAATATGAATGAACTTAAATATAAGGCATGGAAGTTAGCAAAGATAAGGATTTTGTTTTTTGTTTTGCTCACTGCTCCATCTTTAGTTCATTGCCTGTTGCCCAGAGCTCCCTGAAAGTAAATGTCCCCAGTACCTAGGACCATGCCTGGCACCTTGTAGGCACTTGATAAATATTGAATAAAACCTTTAGAAATTCCATGGCTGCATTATTAAGCATTTACTATAGTGTAAGCACTGTGCTAAGGACCCTGCCTAAGAGGCAGAAGCAAGATTTGAACTCAGGCATCTAACTCCTGGGCCCTTTCTCTTAACAGCTACTCCAGATCAGTTCCATGAGAACATTATCTCCATATACTATGTGGCTTCTATGTGAACATTGGCTTTTTACACTCATATTGGCTTTTACTTTTCATATCATGAGATAAAAAAATAATTCTTAAATGTTTGACTTCCGTAAGAAACTATGAAACTATGTATCCAAGTTTAAATAATGGTATTTGATCCCTGAATGTGATGACTACATTTCTTTCTTAGAACACAACTAAATTTACAAATATCACATTAGTCATGTGTGTAAGGAGAGCAGGTAGCAATGATTTTATCCTCTACTACCGTGGGAAACAGCTCTCAGATGACTGGTTTCTCCATTTCAACATTATTTTTGTCTCTTCAGGATCCAAACTTACAGAATCTCGACAGTAATGATTCAAAGCATTCAGATTAATCAATGCTATCAAACTCATACAGCCAAGTGACCTTTCTTTTCTCACACAATTGACAGCTTGACTATTAATAGGTTCACTTTGTATTCCTGAGTTGAATTCAGGTTACGTTGTTTTACAGGATGTGGTTATTCCAGCCCACAGTTACCACTTTGCTGACCACTCACCCTCCCTCTTACCCACTTTTTAGCCTCCTCTCTTACTCCTCTTGCTGCCTTCTCCCTCTCAGTTTCCATCTGTACTCCATGTTTAACCAAGGTAGCTCCTATTGCACTTCCCAAACACAATACATATACATATTTATGTGTAATGTATGCACAAACTTATTTATGCATACACAAAAAATTGAAAATAAAGAAAGAAGAGAAAAAAAGGTAAGAGTTATTAAGTAACTATACTAAAGCTACCCAGCTAACATATAGGATTGGAACCCAGATATATCTGGTCTCAAGTTTACATTCTTTTTACTACATCAGTAGTTCCTAAAGTGTGGTGCCTGGACCAGCAGCAACAGCATCATCAGGGAATTTGTCAAAAATGCAGATTTTTCAGGCTTCACTCCAGACCTGCTGAATCTAGAGTGGGGTCCAGCAACTTGCAGGTTTTTTCCTAATAGAAAGGATTAATCTAATATTGGTAAAATGACCATAGTACCCAAGGCAAACTACAGATTCAATACAATCCCTATCAAAATATCAAGAGCATTTTTCACAGAACTGGAAAAAATAATTTTAAAATTTGTATGGAAATACAAAAACCCCAAATAGCCAAAACAATCTTGAGAAAGAAAAACAGAACTGGAAGAATCATGCTTCCTGACTTCAGACTATACTACAAAGCTACAGTCATCAAAACACTATGGTACTAACACAAAAACACACATAGATCAATGGAACAGAATAGAAAGCCTAGAAATAAACCCATGCACTTACAGTCAATTAATATATGACAAAAGAGGGAAGAATATACAATGGAGAAAAGACAGTCTCTTCAATAAGTGGTGCTGGGAACACTGGACAGCTACACATAAAAGAATACAATTAGAACATTTTCTCACATCATATACAAAAATAAACTCAACATGTGGATTAAAGACCTAAATGTAAAACTGGTTACCATAAAACTCCTAGAACAAAACAAAGGCAGAACACTCTTTGACATAAACTGTAGCAATGTCTTTTTGGATCTGTCTCCTAAAGCAAAGAAAATAAAAGCAAAAGTAAACAAATGGGACCTAATTAGACTTAAAAAGCTTTTGCACAGCAAAGGAAACTATCAACAAAACAAAAAGACAATCTATTGAATGGGAGAAAATATTTGCAAATGATACGACCAATAGGGGGTTAACATCCAGAATACATAAATAGCTCATACAACTCAACATCAAAACAAACAAACAAACAAACAAAAAACCCGATTAAAAAATGGGCAGAAGAACTGAATAGACATTTTTCCAAAAAAGAACACAATGAGATATCACCTCACCTGTCAGAGTGGCTATCATCAAGACCACAAATAACAAATGTTGGTGAGGATGTGGAGAAAAGGAAATCCTCCTACACTATTGGTGGGAATGTAAATTGGTGCAGCTACTGTGGAAAACAGCATGGAGGTTTCTTAAAAAAGTAACATAGAACTACAACATGACCCAGCAATTCCACTCCTGGGTATATATCTGGAAAAAATGAAAACACTAATTTGAAAAGATACATGTACCCCAGTGTTCATAGCAGCACTATTTACAGTTGTAAAGATAGGGAAGCATCCTAAGTGTCCATCAACAGATAAACGGATAAAGAAGATGTGGTATACTTATATAATGGAATATTACTCAGTGATAAAAGAAGAATGAAATTTAGAATAGATAAACAAGATTATACTGTATAGCACAGGGAAATATATACAAGATCTTGTGGTAGCTCACAGCGAAAAAAAATGTGACAATGAATATATGTTTGTTCATGTATAACTGAAAAATTGTGCTCTACACTGGAATTTGACACAACATTGTAAAATGACTATTACTCAATAAAAAAATGTTAAAAAAATGAAATTTTGCCATTTGAAACAATATGGATGGACTTCTAGCATATTATGCTAAGTAAAATAAGTCAGATGGAAAAAGACAAATATTGTATGAGAGCACTTATATGTGGAATCTAAAAAAATAAAACAAACTAGTGAATGTAACAAAATGGATACAGACTCACAGATATAGAGAACAAACTAGTGGTTACCAGTAGGGAGAGGGAAGGGAGGTGGAGGCTAGACAGGGGTAAGGGATTAAGAGGTACAAACTATTACATATAAAACAGATGAGCTACAAGGATATATTGTACAACACAGGGAATATAGTCAATATTTTATAATAACTCTACATGAAGTATATAACTTTTAAAAACTGTAAACCACTATATTGTACACCTGTAACTTATATAATATTGTACATCAACTACATTTCAATTTAAAAAAAGAAAAAAAAAGAAAATTCATCACAACAGTCTCATATAAACTACAGTACTGTACTCCTAGTACTGTTCAATGTCCTCAAAAGCAGAGGAAGGGAGCTGTCCTTCAGTGAAGTCTAACCACCGCCGCGCTGGAAAGGGCGAAATACCATCTCTCTCAGTATCATGCAATATGTATGGAGTGTAAACAGTTAGGAGTCAACATATCTACTGGCCTTAATAATGCATTGGAATGAGAGAGAGGACTTGTTAATTCGTGAACCAGTGTCTCCCACTCTCTGACTATGCACCAGTGAAGCCAGTTTCCCCAGTTCCCCTGAGCTCCCTTCCCCACCCTTTTCTCCTCTTCAGTAACAGCTGCTCCTCTCCCCACCTCTACTATCCTTCGCTGTTAGAGGCCACGATAGAGGATGTGAATAGGTAACGTCTCCACTACATGCAGGTAGTACAAAGTACACTGGGAAACACGATTTGCAGCCCAAGCATTTTCCTGTATTTAAGAAATAACAGAAATCCTACCTGCAGAATATAAAGGTATTGAGAGTCACTAAAAAAAGTGTCCCGCACAAGTTCCAGGTGAAATTTTTATATTCCTTACACCTTCAACCCCACCCAGGCCCCCATGATCAGTGGCTTTCAGCAATCGTTCCTTTCACATCTAATCCATTGTCACACACTGAATCCCTAATTATAATCACCTGTAATCTTTTGTTCACAAGCAGATGGAACGAAGGTCCCACAGTGGAACATTTCCAATGCTAATCATTACACTTACTGGGTCAAATCTGCTGTCCTTACTTCCAGTTGGGCCTCCTTTACATCCACAGTTGCTGACTAAGAAAGCTAAGTAGGAAGTTTCAGATAGCTGCTGATGTGTTTTCAAAAGTGGATCTGCATCTTCTATACCCAACAGTGTTGATAAATGCTTTCTGCTAATCACCACCATGGTAGATACATCAGTATCAGTGCATTGATCCTAAAACAATCCTATTAACACGCCTTATGTTCATTTTGCTTAATGTTACTTTAAAGGACCATAACATGAGAAAGATATTTTTCAAGTTACCTCAGGAAATGAAATCAAGTCCTACCTGGGAACAAATTTAATTTTTTTTTCCCCAAACAAACAGTAATACAAAGGCAGAAAGTGCTGATCAATTTAACCTATTTCATTTATTTTCAAAACATAATTTAAAATGAATAATCAAATGTATTAATCAAAAAGTTCTATATGAGAGTCGGGGGTGGGGGCAGGAGGAAAGGATGTCCTCTGTCAAGATTTCCAGAGCATGTCTGTGTTCATGCGTTCCCATAAGTGGTCTCCACGGACAAAATGACAGCGTGAGGGTGAGCTGTGGGGCTGAAGTGTTCCGATTTACCCATAACTACTGTCACAGTTCAGCAGGAAAATACATGAGATCACTCAACATGTAGCTCATTTGAGTGGGAGTGTGTTTAACAGCACAATATTCTGCAGTCTCCTGCAGAATAAACTCTCAGGAGTTTAACGTCTATGCTAAACTTAACACCTATAGTGACTTATACAGAAACAGCTTCAACTCACTGACTAATCCATGTACCTTTATCAAAAATAGATAAGGCATTTTCTGCTGAATACTGAATTTGGATCCATTGCCCTGACCTTAGTTACTCAAAGTTAGTTCATTTTTCTGTTTTGAAGAAATTAACTGACAACCCATCAAAGGCCTTCTGTAGCATTTTAAATGAAATGGTAGCTTCTGATTTTTTCATTTTTAAGGAAACAGAGGTGAGAAAAGCTGACTAAACCTTTTTTAAAGGACTCAACTCAGCTCCAGTAGGACATCATAGGCATGTGAGTTTTCTGCTGCATGTCATCCCTGCATGTGGCCATGGGGAGGGTACATCCCCCACGTGTAACACGATGTGTGGCCAGACACCCTTGCCCACTGACAGTTTCAGGTATAGGATTCAGCATGGCCTGGATCCACTTTTACAGCCCATGACAGACCACAGCTCCCTCGACCATACACATTTCTGGAGTTCGTGCAACATGAATGCCCTCACATTGCCTCTGTATCCTGCCTCTGCTTGCCTGAGTTCTCTCTATTCTGGAAGGTCTCTGCATGCAAAACATAGAATTCATGACCTTTCTCAATTTCCTCAGAAATCCACACATAAATAAACTTTATGACTTACTTAAGATTCTGAGTGCGTGTCCTAAGTGGAGGAGGCGGGGATATTAACTGACAGCCATTTCATTGGCTCCAACCCCACTCTCCCTGTCTTCTTTCAACTTTTTCTCCCTGAAAGCTAAAACTGCTTTCTTCCAACTACACATCCAGACTCCAGGGGGCCTCTACACCAAGTACACCTTTCTCTCCAAACAAAATGCCTTGCTTATGTAAAAGAAATGATGTCTGTCAGACATGGTTAATCTAAAGACATTTTCCTACCTCATGATATGTAAAACATACAAATAAAAATCAACTTTACTGGTACTATATAGAAACTAAACAGCTAAATTTTCCAGGAAAAAAAAATCTTGATTCTTCATACATTATCTTTAACAAATGAAATTTGTTAAATACAAACCTTTGGTTTTCTTTTTATACGTTCTAAGTCTTTTCATACATACCAATTGACAACAGGAAGAGAATTTTGTCAGACCACATTGTCCATTTTCATATATGTTCACAATGTGTTCAAAAGAGAGACCTTTCCGTGTCCAAAACACTTGAGCCAGTTTCTGATAACTAAATTCAGATAAGTGTGGGGGACAGTGTTCCAAATTGGGGAACCTACTTATCCAAAAGGGGAAAATGTTGTTGAGACTCCTAATTGTTCAGAGGTGGTAATTACAAGAACTTAGCCAGGTCTCACCATTTGCGTTGGGGGGGTTACAGATTATGAAATAGCATATATTAATATACTCAGGATTTTCTTATTCTAGTTCTTTGAAAATCTTCAAGAAGAAGACAAAAAAGAAAGTCACAGCCTGCTTTGTTATCTGTTTTTGCATGAGTATGTAATCTGTACAACTTCAATTCTGTCTTTAGTTAGCCTGATTGATAAAGAGAGTCACTAGAATGAAATAAAATGGAATAAAGCAAAATAAAATAACCATATGTCTTGATCATTATGCTAAAATCTAAAGAGAAAGGAGACTTTTTTAAAGTGAGCCATACAATATATTTGGTTAGGTAAAACAATTATTTTTCAGATTGCTGTAATATCTGATCTGATATTGCTCTAATATCTGTAGAACATCCTGTGTATTTAGCATATAATTAAAATATTTTATTATTTTTAATATTTTAAACCATTTCCTTAAAATGATTTTGTTAAATGCTTAAAGAGGCCAAGAAGTCTGGTAATTGCATGTGTTTGAGCTTATAAAATGGTTCTTTTTACTCCTGAAATGTTCCCCTTTGGTTTGACTATAAGATTGTATTGTTTTAATATGTCAGAATTCATACACTAAAATGTATGTTCCCTCCTTCACAGCAGACAACTTGAGAAGGGGTATATTTAGTTCAGAATGCAGCCTTTGCTTAAAGGTATCCTTTCATTCAAAATTAAAACCAAATTTCTGTTTACAGAACTACAGAAAAATAATGTCAAACAATATGGAAAGATTAAAAAAAAAGAAAAGAAAATTCAACCAATACCTCAAATTGTCAGATACCATTATTAGTATTTTAGCAAATATCTTTCCAGGCACTTATTTATATGTTTATATAACTTATGAAAACATATGTTATATAAACAAAAATACAAAAACATCATCCTATATATATATGCAGTTCCATAACCGTTTTTCACTCCACAACATATCATAAAAATCATTCAGAATAGGCACTTTTTAAACCACATAGTATTTATTTATGTAGTTCCTTTTGATAGATATTTCAGGGGGGTTTCCCCCTGATTTTTCACAATTATGAACAACTCTGTAACAAGCTCAGTGCATTTTCAGAACACCATCTCAGAATTCCCTTCATATGCACATAAACATCCTCAGTTTTAGGAAACTGCATTCCTCTGAGTGTATCTTTCCTTGGAAATATCCAAGTCTTACAAAGCCAGGTCTGGTTATTAAGAGCAGCACTATTCCTGGCCACAGCCGGCTGTGACCGATGGAGGAAATTCCGTGGAGCCATCCATCATTTACTTCCTTGGAGGCAGCACAACAGAGGGAAAAGGGCATAGACTTTGAGCCAGAAAGGCCTATTTGTTTTGATAAGCAACTTTTTATTGACATATCGTATAGACACAGAAAAGTGCATGAATTCTAAATATACATCTTGATGGATTTTTCACAGAATACACTTGTAACCAGAACTGGTAACTTCTTCTAATACTGCTTTTCTACTCACTTTGTAATGATCTTGGATAAATCATCTCTCTGAGCCCATGAAACAGGCATGATAACACATGCCTTAAAGACCCATTGAGAGGACTAACTGAAATTACACATACAAAGCTTCTAATACACAGTAAATAAATGTCAGCTTCCTCACACCAGAGAGTATGTCCTGGCCATATCCCAGCCAGCTTGTTTTCTCCTTCAACCTAAGGCCACCAAAAGCCTGAACACTTTGCTTACCCGACTGCTTGAATCACGAGCCTCTCCATTGTGAAACGAGTTCTTAATAATGTTTGGGAGGAATACAGTCACATCAAGGACCCTAATTTAGAACCACAAGGGATTAACCAGTAAGAGATAAAGAGGCTCATCTCCATCAAGAAAACTGGTTGTCAGAATGAATCGCAAGTTTAATTCTGCTTCTTGCTAAGTATTATTAAAAATATAATGAAAGGCAAAGGCCAGGTGCAGTCTCACTCAGCAGCTCTAAGTGTGTTACATCCTCAAGCATAAAATCCTATTTTTATTCAAAAAGCCCAAATCAAGGATTGTGGGTAGCAATGATTGAAATGGAACTTATTTTTTGCCACACATACGAGTGTCAAATGAGGTGTCCTAGGGTCCAAATAGGAGTCCAGCACTTCCACGATTCTATCTAATGTGAGGCCTCCACCATCACTTGGGGGCTCCTCTATGATGACAAAATTTAGTAATGCAGTAAGCAGACTGTCAAATGCTAATAGTCACAAAAGCAAATAGCATTGTAATTTTTAAAAATAACAGCTACTAGGTTTGAACCTTGCTATGTGCCAGGATCTCTGTCATGTAAGCTCTTCACAGATTGCTACCTTATTTTTCCCTCATAACAGGTCTTTGTTGAGGTTTCTTTATCCCTATTTTGCAAATGGAGCAATTGAGGCTTAGAGAGATGAAGTTAACTGCCTACAGTCACACAGCAGGGACGACCGGACATTCAAGCCTAGGCTGAAGAGGGACTATGGAGGATTTAAGTCTGGATCTGTTGGACTCTGACGTGTTTGTCTCTAAAGACCAGATGGCCAGAAAAGTTGCCTTTGTCACACTGATTTTTTCATAGAAAGCATTATGCTCTTTCCCCAATGTCTACAGCAATTTAAAAACCTAACCATTCCCTTTTGGGTGAGAAAACAGTTTGAAATTGTAAGTATAGGGAAAAATGCTTTAACTGAAAGATTTCTCTGATGAAAAATTTCGTTGTTAGAATTTTTTTAGTTATTTTGCTTTTAATTAGCAGGCAATTAATAATCAGATAAACAACATGTAGACAGGGCGCTGTTACTGAAGTGGTGTCGTCTGTAAAAATTTTCTCCATTTCTTTGAATGCTTTTAATTTCAAAATTGCAGCAGAAGCATATTAGTGTAACTGCCATGCCATCTGAAGCCAAGAAGTGGTGGAAATTTCATATGGAAATTTTAATAATCCCTTTCTCTCCAAAGCCAATTATTTTTCTTTCTTACTTGAAACCAGCCCACACCATTTGACTTCCAGCCATGAGCCCGAAGGCTGGTGGGAAAGCTGTAATGAGCAAGGCTGCCAGCATGTCAGGTTCCATTGTGTTTGTGTGACCGCTGATCAGAGTGATGAAACAAGGATTAGCTTCATCCTTATCAGTATAAATAAATGTGATCTCATGACAACACTGGAGCTTTCATCATTTATTAAAAAGGAAAGGAAGAAATGTCAAAGTGGCTATACAACCCTTATCAAAACCTCTGCTTGCTCCCTGAGGTCAGCAGTTGATTTTAATTGCATATTATTTAGATCATCGTGAATTAAAGGCTTTATTAATGCAAACATCAATCCAAGGAAACCCATGCTACACTTCACTGTATTTTAGAGGACATAACATAAATGGTTTTTGAAAAAGACCATAGAAAACAAAAGGTTAGTTTGGGAAACTATAGAATATTGATGCATTTAACATTCAATACAATTGAATCGATTATTTAATTAACTAGAGATTACCTGGAAGTTAGATATAATGTGACCCTCTAAGGACATCTGGAATCTCTCTGTCTCTTTGTTTCTGTCTCTCTGTCTCTCTCTCTCTCACACACACACACGCACACACACAGGCTTCAACCAGCAGTACTTGAAGTTTGTGAATATTCTGAGTTTAAGAGTTTAAATCCATTGGTTTGTGCATTATTCAGTCCCAAGTTCCTACAAAACAGGAAATGTTATAGTTGCAGAAGGCAGGTCAGAGCACTAGCTGTTTCTTCCCAGAACCTTCGACCTGCACAACGTGACTAAAAAGTATTTTGGAAGAGAGTTTGGGAAGGGCTTCCTGTTTGTCTTCATTTATTAGAGTCTTCTCCTTTTTCCCAACACACATATAAAACACATCATGAAAGCCACATAATGTGCTGTCTCTGATTTGCCAGAATGACTTTATGCTTGTTTTCCACCAGAGGTCATTTCTTAATATATCTAAACATTGTTCCTGAAAATGGAGACTCATTTCTGCAGAGATGATCTTCCACAATGCCCCAGGACACTGTGGCAATGTGGACTGTCCCCACCATGAACTGTCTTAACCCAAAAGGAAATTAAAACTTCAACTATCTGCTGTTTTGTTTATTAAGCCTGGACGTAAAAGCTGGTCCCAAAAATGTCTCTTGTTTCCTGCAGGCCATTTGGAAGTCAATTTTCATCTCTACTCCCACAGCACTCTTCTTGCAAATGCTGCACTGGCAAAAGGAACCACCTACTCATCTCGGTCCTTTTGGTGGAAAGCTGCCGCCCAACTGGCAAAGAACAGGTTGTGAGCAGCCAGCCTCCTATTCTACTCTCCAGAAAGGTTACAGGGACAGGGCTGGAGTCAATGGATTTGGAGAGATATGTTCCAGGCTCAGCAAGGTGCCAGAGTGCCTCTCCTCAGCCACGCACTGCTCTCATTTCTTCGCTCTGAACTTCTCCCCTTAGCCTACCCCAAGAGAGAAAGGCACGTCCCTAAATACTCCTACAGCTTCAGTACACTTGAATGGGAAAGGCAAAAGGTGCAGATTAAGTGAAATTACAAAGTTTCTTCTTTGACAAGCTCTATACCAAATGCATAGCTTTTACCCGAAAGCCGACTTGTCTTCCAAAGGCCTGTCTCCATCGGTGGCAGTTCCCACTGTCTGAACTACCTTATTTCTCCTGATCTTTGCCTCTTCAGCCCAGCTGAAGCTGCCCTTAGCTCACAGTTAGGTTACTGAAATGGGTTGTATCAGTAAAGGTCTAATGAGAGAAACAGAAACCACTTCACATGTTTAAAAGAGAGGGAATTTAACACAGGGTATCAGATACACAAGTGCTGGAAGAGCTGAGAAACCAAGAGCCAACAATGAGGCAACCCAGAGATTAACACAGTAGGTAGTTACGCCACTCCTAGCTGGAGGGACAGAAGGGGGAAGAGGTGTCACCAGCACCCAAAGGCCAGAGTCTTGGAAAAAGCTGGAACTACAATGGGCCTGTTTTGCAGAAGCTGGACACACAAAACAAACATAGCTGCTGCCTCTCCATTCTCCTAGCAGTGCCTCCCACTGGCCAGAACCAGAGCTGGGAAATCAGCCAGCATAAGTTGAACCCTCTGCCATGCAGAAAAGGGGAGCGGGAGACAAGGAATAGAGCTGATAGCAAAAAGGCCAAGGACCAGCTAATAAGCTAAATATACTCTATTATATTTAGTTCTTACAATAGATAACTGATACACTCATTTCACTTTCAAGGAAATTTAAGTCTCAGGAAGATAAGTAACATACCTGGGGTCAAATGGTGCAACCAAGGTTTGAACTTCGATCTCCTCAATTCTATAAACTCCTTTTTCTTTCTCCCTCTTCTCTGCCTTCTCTTGCCAGTCTCTCTTCGGCTATAACATTTACGTCATAATGGGGTAGTATATTTGATTACTTCTAAATAACAAATAGAGACCTCAACTATAATCTCAACACTCCAGTCTTCTTCCAGGCTAGGAATGAAGAGTGAGCTACCACATCTTACTCAGAGGCCCACAGCATCTTAAAATGATGCATGCACTGATCAGTCCCTTCTTCCCTCCCAGACCAAGGCCCAGAACACACAGCTCAGATCAGCAGAATCTGGTTTTCCTGGATAAGTGAACATTTTCTGAATGAGATTTTAGAATATACATGAAAGACTCCACTTGCAAAATAATACTCCGCCTTTTCATTCATTTGTTTATTTAAAAAATGTTTATCAAGTGCTGAAATGTACATATTCAGTAATATTCAATAAAAGGTTAATCAGATTCTGGGTGTGTATGCATTTTTTTAATGTTCTTTCAAAGTGTGAAAGTTATAAAAAGCTGGGGAACCAATACTAGCTGGTGATAAAGTTTCACTTGGAAAGTTTAGGTCTGTTAGCTTAAGGCTATGGATTTTTAATTTTTGTTTCAACTTAAGTTTAGCCATAATTCAAGGCAAAGTGAACTTCTACTTCCAGGGTCTGCACCTTCCCAGAGACCACCAAAAAGTCCCACTTCAAGATAAATCTTACCTTAAAAACTGCATGCATTTTGTTATATTCTATAATAACTCCATGAGCATTTTAATATAAAAATAATGAGATTTTCCCCCAAAAAAGTTCCAGTAAAAGCAATTTCCCAGAATACTATGTCATGGTAACATACTTAAATTTGGGAAGCTTAGGCATAAAGCTTTCTATCCCTGCTAAAATGTAAATAACCCTGGAGAAGCTATTACTAGATTTTACTGTTGTTTAGTTTTGTTTCGGATTTTTTTTTTAACATGAATGCAGTTGGGAGTCTTTCCTAAGAGCAGGTTTTAACAGAGAAAGAAGAGATGTTGAGAGTCGGCTTAACCATGATGCTGAAGAGGAGTTATCATGATCAAATGGAGAAGACAGAGGAAAGAGAACCCCAAATAAACCTTACCAACTTTACTCTTGTACAAAGTCTGCGGTAGAGGATTTGTTACAGAGTAAAAAAAGCAATTCTCCCCCCCGAAATCATACAGACCACACCTATGGGCATTAGGTTCTCTAAAAGATATTATATAGTCTTAAAGTGTAAATAAGGAGATGACATTTTGAGTAGAAGATTCATTATTTCTAATTTTTTCTAATTATATAAGAAAGTAGTAACATCTATAAACCATAGGTTCATGTTTATTAAAGCCATTAAAAATGTAAAACCACAAGATGTTAACATTAACAGGAGCTGGATAAAGGGTATACATGCTGTATTTATACTATTTTTTATAATTTTTCTATTACAATATTTCTATTTGTAAAATTTTTACAAAATAAAAAGTTTATTTTTAAAGATCCGGTGTATGTTGAAGTCTCCGTCGATATGGAAGACCTCTGTGTTTGTCCCTCTTGTTATCCATTTTTCAGTCCCCTTTCCAATGACTCTTCGCCTCATAGCTTTCTTGTCATCCCCAATCCCTCAAGCTGATTTCACTCTGCATTCAAGACAGGAAACTCGAGCGATTTGAACTTGAGACAGAACTCACTCAGCTTAATTTCCACTCTCTATGTTGCAGTTGTACCATGTTAAAATGTTTCCCCTTCAAATGATTATATAGCATAACACTTCCAAATATAACTATTTGAAGAAAATCAATTTCAGAACATCAAAAATAGCTCCCAAAGGTGTTGACTGGGTAACAAACTGCGGAATCTAGGATCACAGAAGCCTTTAAAGAGAATTTCCAGATGTTTTTAGCATGTGAGAAAACAAAGGAAGAATTATGAAAGAAGAGGCAAAGGAGAACAAAATAGTATAAAGAAGACAGAGATTTTTTAGGGGGAAAGCTAGAGAGAGGAATTTTTAATTCCAGATTGTTTCATATCAGGCAAATTGCAAAATGAATAATACCTGGTATATGTACATCTTAATCTAAATACTATCTAAGTCAAAGGAACGTTATGAGACATACTTTAAAATCTTCCTGTGGCACACATCAGACAAAACGATCTTTTACTGTTATTATATTATATATTATTAATGTTTAGTTCAAAACATTCTGCTTTAAACTAAAAGAGTTCTATTAGGGGTTTTCTTCTGTTCTTTTTATTATTCCCAAGGTTCCTAAAATGGTACCTTTGCTAGATCTTCATTTTATACATCTTTTTTACTTTTCTTTTTTATCTCCCCCTCTGCTCCCCACAAACCCCTGCCTCCCAGGGATGCAAGAGGGATAAAGGATCTTTAAGCATCTACCTATTAGTCATGTTACTGGATAATGAAAAGAGTTACTTTTATTTTTCTGGTAAAGTCTATTTTCCTCAAGTCTCTTGTTTTCTTCCAAATCTCACCCATAATTGTCTACATATAATGATAATCATGAAGGGGGGGAAAAACAGGCGTTGGCAGACAGAGACCCTGAATATTAAGCCAGAAGCATTTCCATGGACTTACCAGGCAAGTGTGAGCCAGATACCTTTCCAATCAGATTGAGCATGACAGGAGGCAACTTTCAGATCACAAACCTCACCCCGCTCCCAAACCAGCCCAGCCTGGGAGGCCCGCACTCATCCAGGCGCTGGGGCATTCATCCTTGCCAAAGCCTTTCTCACAGTTTTCATACAAGCCCTTCCAGGATGCAGTGACACTGTGGGTGATAGATGTGCCCAACAACTTTTCATATTTACCAGTCTTCTGTTACAAAAAAGACAGGCGTTCTTGGCATCCTCTTACTCTCTTCTCTGCAGAGTCTTTCAGGCTCTCAATCCATCATTACGGGCACAGGCCCACCCACTTTCATTGTTCTATGGAAGGTGCCATCTATTAATATTGCTGAAGTCAGGGATGGTCTGACCACCACACAGTAGTAAGCTGGAGGTGCCAAGTTTCACTCAAAAGGCATGAAAGATGCTGTGATTTACAGCAGTCCTAATGAGCTGGAGATTTCTGGACCTATAAGCACCTGCTGCTTCTAGAGTCTCTGCCAACTCTACTGCCATATCCTGGGAGACTGGACAGCACTCCCCCAGGAGAATTTATGGTTAAACTTCACTGAAAAGCTTCCCGTGCCATCCAGCTCTCCTAAAAAGGCAATACTCAGGAAAGCCCACTGGACGAAATGAGAGAAAGGGTCCTATCTGCGTTTTCTCTTTCTCTCTCTGACTGCCCCCAAAAGGATTCCTGACTAGCTCTACAGTGAAATAAAATCAGGAGATAATTTTATTTATTTACTATTCACATCTTACATTCTTCTATAAAAGGTTTAGAGGAGAGAGCCAGCAGGCTGCAGGTGCCGTTTGTTAAGAGAGAAGATTTATGCTGTTGTATTTTAGTCGCTTGATGTTCCTTCCCTCCAGGGATGTGATTTGTCATCAGTCATAACCAGGAGCAGACAAAATAATTCTAGTGGTTCCCAAACCATGCAAACCTGCTCATACCACTTGACCTCCCTGCTTTACTTCAGGCGATGCTTCTGAGCACTAAACTCTCAACCTGAAATGGAATGGAATCACAGAAACCAGGCCGACCAAAATGGCACCTTAGTTCCTTTAGGTTCTGCCACCCACCCACCCACTCCCTCTCCCCACCCCTCTTGCTACTCAACTAATCTACTAACTCGAAGCATAAAAAATTCATTCAGCCAAGCTCTTCCTCCTCATGAACCATACTAACTCAAGTCCTAGAGTCACCATCTTGTTTCTCTATCAAACCAAATTCATACTCTTCTCAGAAACCGAAACCAAATCCAATGTTCTCCGTGAGGTTTTTCCCAGCTAATCAAGGCCATCACCTTTATCTCTCATTTCTTTTGATCCCTATGGCATTTGGTAGTCAGTACAGTGTGACCAAATAGTTCTGCTCTATAAGGTTCTTGATCTGTCGACACGCACATGGAAGACTTATGCAGAGTGATTGGGTTCACCACTCTCTGATGCCCATCTCCCTGCCCTGTAACAGCCATTTCAATACAGAACAGAAACACTCCACTGTTTATAGCTGAGACCTGCTTTATTATAATGCAAGAAAGTCAACGTACAAAATTAAATGCAAATGAAACAAATTACAGATACAACATTTTGTGTTGCTCATGCTTGCATGTAAGCTCACACCACTTTATAATTGCTCCTAGGGCTCCTCCCAAGTTCACCTTTTTCCCCACATATGTTCAGTTGTATGCCAGGTTATTTCTCTCAGCTCCGTTTAGTCCTTGAAGATAGAAATTCACGATGTTTTGAGCCCAAGCCTCCATACCTGTGTTATTAAAATTCAGTTCTTCAGAAGCAGTTGTGGGGCATCCCTGTACACAGAACTGTCCTAAAGCAACTGCCTCTTTTCTGGCCCATACTCAAGAAACCTAGTTCATCATACTCTCTGACTCTACAACTTCCGGAATAGCTCCCGACTCCTTTAGAACTCTTGCTAGCCTACATTCAACCATGTAACTGTGTGGCAAAAAATTGGTGCTCCCATTTCTAAGACATAAAGTCAGAAAGTATCTACTATATTAGCGTGCTCACATTGTACTTCTGAGAGCACTGGCTTTGATCAGATTAACATAACTTTCAATTCATACATATTTATGATATAGAATGTAGTTTTATTTTGCTACTATCACACAATTTAGTACTTGATTCTAAAGTGTCATATTTTTCTCCAGTTATTTCCCTTATAAATTTCTTGTCTGACGTGTTCTCCAAGGCAGGGAATAGGTTTTTCACTTCTTTTCTGTCTCCCTTAGCATCTTGGTAATTTGATTCTATATTGACATATAAAGAATTGTACACTGTCAGGTTTAAAGAATACTAGAAGGGGAGGTCCTAGTTTGACTTACACCAGCAGCTGACAAACTTTGTCAGTAAAAAGCTAGTCAATATTTTAAGCTTTCAGTCCATATAGTGTCTGTTGAAATTACTTAACTCTGCCATTGTAGTGTAAAAGAAGCCATAAGGAATACATAAATGAATATGGCTGTGTTCCAAAAAAACTTAACTTATAAAAACAGGGCACAGGCTGGACTAGGCCTACAGGCCACAGTTTGTCAACTTCAAACTTAAACTAAGAAAACATCAAAAGAGACAAATGATATAGTACCACTTCACCAGTCAACACTGTAATTCAAACTCAACTGCACAAGAAGTTTTTGACTGCTTGTTAAATTGAAATTAAAGGTGGTAAGATATATATATACACCTCAGTGAAGATTTCTGTCAAATTAAGTGGTACATTTGTGCCTTGGTAGGGCTTACTTCCAAGATTTTTGTGCCCCCTTATATCCCACTTCATCCTTGAGTATTTTATTCAGCAAATATTTGTAGCTAAACTCAAATAAGCTGGTATGTACTATTATTGACAATTTTCAGTTGTTTTTATGTTTCGTTTGAGTCCAAAGAAATCAGTTCCTAAGTAAATGTCTACTTATTAAAAATTAACATTAGAGTGTTCGGCAAACCTGCTGATTTCTGACAATTAAAATTCATTACTCCAGAACGCATATCCATGAATGTCTTCCCCCTTCTCTCCCACTCCTGGTTACTCTCAAGTGCTTATGTTAAATAAAAATCAATGTAAAAACAATTATTCCTTTTCACCCTCAATTTCAAAGTGGAAATTCTATAAATCAGGATGAACTGACATAACAAATATTTCCACAGTTTAAAAAAAAAAAAAAACAGCAACAGTGAAAATAGCCTATGGAATAAAAATTAGAACATAATCAGACTACAGTTTAACCTTCCACCCAAAATAATTCAGTATGTTTCATAGTCTCTACATTCCTGTAATTCATAACCCTCAAAAAAACCCACAATATTAAATAAAACTGAATAAACACTGAGAAATTAAAGCAAAACTGACTTAAATAGTCAGTTGACTCACTCTAATGGACATTTGATTTCCATTAGAAAATATAATGCAAAAAAATTTACAAATGTTAAAAGGAAAATAATCTGACAACATGAAAGGACTTATCCAAAATTAATTCCTATATTTTAGGCTGTATGTTAATAATTATAACCAAGATACAAAACTAAAATTTTTCAATACTTACAGAGTTAATCCTGTCAAGACTTGAGTAAAAATCCTAATAGAGTTAAATCACTATCATTTAAACATAGAGGCCCTGGGGACTAAACTCACTGCAACCACATTTTTCTAGTAGAAAGTTAGTGGAGGTCGCAAATCAGTCACCCTTTTATCTCCCACAGCAATTAAGCCTTCTGCTAACACTTATGCTGCAAGCTACCTTCTTCTAACATCCTTTCTTGCTGACATTAGAGAGTTTTCAGAAAATGAAACTACATAGAATTGAATTGACCTACTGAAGTAGGAAACAAAGGTATGTTTAATATGATTCCAGTTTCAGGAAAAAAGTGCCCCTTCCTCCAACATAAAATAAGCAAATAGTGGGTTATCGCCAAGACGTTGGAGCAATTTTTACTCCCTTTCTCTTTTTTTCTATTTTTCAAATTTTCTGCCGTGATAATGCCTCACAGTTAAAAATCAGAAGAAATTAAGACTATAAAGACCTACTAAGGCCCTCACAATTTGCATGTATCACTTTTACCCCTTTCGGTTTACGTATAGTTTTTATACAACAAAACTGGTGCTTTGACATGTATAAGAAAAGCAGTCCCGGAATACAGAAACGGTCCCTTCATAAGTTGATATAAACTTGAGTTTCACAGGATTCCTGCTGAGTTGACAGCAAAGTCCCTTATATAGTTCAGTTACAGTGTGGAAGCAACACCATTTAGGAACTGATGCAAAACGCCATCTGCTATCTCATTAAAGTAGTGTGCTTTTAAAAGAACTTTTTAAAAATTGTGCTTCATAGAGATTACTAGGCGAAGCCACTGTGAATGGATGGCAGGTTTCAGCCACACTGTCGGAAACCCAGGGCTGAGTCCAGCAAGAGTGTAGCTGAATACGTGGAAGGGTAAACTATTGCTGAAAGTGGCATGTCAGTGCTTTTAATTCATATTTAGGAAGTCTTATCAAAGTGACATAAAGCTTATTAGATTTGTGCCTAACTTTCACTCAGCCTGAATTGTATTTTTAAGTAAATAA
The DNA here is from genome assembly GCF_036321535.1 of Camelus dromedarius. Classification (NCBI taxonomy): domain Eukaryota; kingdom Metazoa; phylum Chordata; class Mammalia; order Artiodactyla; family Camelidae; genus Camelus; species Camelus dromedarius. The sequence continues at coordinate 73,913,837 of NC_087439.1, forward strand.
TACACCAGTATATTCTGAATAAATGCCATGGAATTTTGCCCAAGTGTTTTTTCACCAAAAAAATAAAAAAATAAAATAAAATAAACCTCTACTTGAAACAAGCCACTGTGCCCAAGGACTAAGAGGCAATGTCTGTGCCTGGCTGTCTCAAAGTCCCACTCCACGTTGGAGATCTGCATTTGCTCTTCACAGGTTAGAACCCCTTCCTCTGCCACTTCCTCCCCACCACACCCTCCAAACCCACTCTCTATCCTCTGGACGGTCTTCCCTCTTCCTGGCACGCTAGACTTTTCATCTGCCTTCCTCCCCAGGAACACTGTTCTGCCCCTCACCTTGGCTACTCCCCACGAAGCTTCCACCTGAGGCTGGGTCTCCTGGATCTCTGAGGAGGACACAAATCACGCAGCCTTGCCCTTGACGAGGACTGCTGCCATCTCACTTAGGTTAGGCCTGTTGATCCTTGCACAGATGTCTCTCTAACACACATCCTCATAATAATCCAGAGTTAATCCCTCCCAAGGCTCCCTTTTCACTTCTCCCCCACAACCAGCCCAGCTCCTAACAGCTGACTTTCTCTACCCTGTGGAGACAGACACCCAAGTATATTTGCTTCCAGCTACTGGTTTCTACAGCTCCCTTGCTGCCCCTGCCTCCAACTTCAGAGGAACATCTGAACCTCCTTAAAACTAAAGTCTTTCTCCAACATCACCCATAGGCCTATTTTGCTGTGTGTTTGGACCTTTCTACTAACTATTTCCTTCTTAGTTTTCAATCTCTTTAAAACCATCTTTTGCTAAGTCTATTAACCCTGCAAGAATCAGCATTTCTCAATACTCAACTCCTTCAATGAATGATCTTTCCTGCCATCTTCAGTTTCTACTCCTGTCCCTTCCCACTTATTACCCCATCCTCTTCTCAGATCTGGGCAGCTGATATATGGCTCTCAAGTCTGCAGAAATTCCACTCTTAGAAATCACTGGTGTCCTGCTTTTACAAGATTCACTTCTTCTCTCCTCAGTCCTTATCTTCCTTGACCTCTCTAGAGCACTGGACAATGATGATGACCTCATTCGTCTTGGCAACATGCAATTTATTGATGTCCCACCATGTGCCCTTTGCTTTGACGGCATTGCACCCTGTTTAATCTTCAAACCCTGTGTTATCTCCTTTCTCTGTCTCCATGTTTATACTACTGACTTCTACTCCTTCCCTCAACTCATAACTGGAGATATTGTCTAATGCTTTTCTCTCTGTCCACATCCAAGGTCATAGGCACCCTTCAGACTCACCTAAATTCAAATGCTATATTTCCAATATTTTCAGAACACATCCACTTGGAAATATCCCATCATCCACCCAAACCTCAACATGCCTTTAACAAGAATTCATTTTTATCATCATTTGTGTATTCCCAAAGCTGCATGGCTATCCCACTAATTTTCCTGTTTAGAAACTTTGATGTGATTGGCTTTTTCTCTACTTCATTGAATCTGTACCGGATCCTTTTGCTTCTTCTCAACATATCTGCCTCCCTGCTATTCCTCTTGCCGAAAGTCTTGTCCGGAACCTTGTCTATCTGGCCTAGGTTGCTGTGACAAACACCTCAATTTTTACCCCTTTCCAAGTCACTTTGCACACTGTTACAGACTTAGCCTTCCTAAAATAATGTAAATAACTTTTAAAAACCATGACTTAGAGTGTTCTACATAAACAGAGTTTGGTTTTTCTCATGTAACAGGAAGTCCAGAAGTGGACAGCTCTTGGCACAGAGATAGCAGTTTGGTGGTGTCAGAGACAACACCACCTAGCCCCTTCCTCCTGGAAGCAAAGCTGCCGGATGGCTCTAGACTTTACATCTTCACTCAAGGGAGGGAAGAGGTGGAAGGAAGTTCCTGCATGTTATCATAAACATGTTATCATACTAACAAAAACTTTCCCATAAATGCCATCAGTAGTCTTCAGCTTGGCCAGAATGAAGTCACAGAGATGTTCTATCTGCAAAGGAGGCTGGAAAAGTAGGGAACAGAACTGTCATGAGTGGATTAAACCAATCATCATCCATCATTTGAGGACAGGCACAAAATTAAGATTCAGTTATCAAGGAAGAAGAGGGGATGCCCAACATTATTTTTTCATTCCTCCTGCATACTAAGCTTGTCCTCTGGTCAGCCTGGTCTCTTCTCTCAAGGTCCCAACCACAGCATGCTCACCTTCACCTTTTACCTTTGCTCTCTTTACCTGGAACATCCTTCCTCCACTTCTACTGGCTAAATTCTATTCATCTTTCATGGCTCTGCTCAGCTGCTCCATCTATCCCATCTACTCTATGACACACGGAGTCCACAATGTTTCCTTCCTGAAATGAACATTCTTATTCATTCATTCATTCATTCATTCATTCATTCATCCATATTCAGTATTTTCTCACCTGTGGTTCCTATAGTGAGTACTACATAGTTGAACATCTAACTCTTGTTCTCTGTTTCCTCGGACTTGGTTTCATTCCTCTACAAATACTGTAACCTACATAAACACACAAACTGTGCCTCAGATTTCTTTGGCATGCCCCTGTGCCTTGCACAGCACTTGAAAACATGATATATGCTTAGTAAATTACTGTCTGACTGAAATTTTCTACAATTGCCTAAAGAACAATACATGAATTACTGAATGTAATAAAAAAAAAACACTGCAGTTGGGACTTTGAAAACAGTACATTATCCACTTATTTCAGCAAAAATACACTCCACAAGATGAGAAAATAACAATGATTATATCTGAATTTCAGTGGCAAACTATTTCCTTTGAGAAAGCTAAAAAGACCAGCAGAGCTAACTAAAGTTCAAAATTGTGAAGTAGAGAAGCAGTGTCTGCAGACATTTCAGATCTGAGGGTTAGTCTCCTAAGCCATTTCCTGCAACATTAGGCAGGAAAAAGTCAAGTTATTTATTTTACAGAGATGCTGATCTATACAGGGATTAAGAGATCTCCGCCTAACACTGCTGTCAGCCACAGAGCAGCTTTCCAAGTGTGCTAAGGAGATTTCTAACTGGGAGCAACTTACTCAAGAGACATAATTCCCCAGCCCCCTACTGACCGGGTTTTCAGACAGCCCTGATAGTGTGCTTGTTGCCCGTTCCTTGTCCTACTCGTTGCCTAGATAACTTAAAACGTATGGAAACATGTTTTCCCACCACTCATCGCGGAGCCCACAAAATGAAAGCTGTGCAACATTTGCCTCATTCTTCTGGGCCTGAATGGGGACAGCCCTTCATAAGCTGGCAAAAGAAAGCAGTTCACAGGAAGGCTTATCAGACTCCTCAGATCCTGTGCAGAAGCTGAAATTCCATCCCCTGGGGAGCGGGAGTCTGGACGCACTGCGGGCGCTAGGTTGCTCTCTGCATCTCTTCTTTCACCACCAGCACAAGGAAGACCAACGACAGGCCTGAGGGCAAAGCTGGAAAGAGGCCTCCTTTCCCTGATTCCATTGCTGTCAGCACCACGTCATACTATTTCAATGGCTGTATTCTCTAAAACAGCAAAAGCTGCAAATACTAACTCCTGTGAAATAATCACTGAAAGGTATCGCTGTGCTGATTGCCCAAAACATGAAGCCCAAAGGCCAATTTTTCAAGTGAACCCAATGCTCACCTGATGAAAATCATGTCCCATTTTTGCCTACATTTTCCCCTACATTCCACGGCCATCCCCTTATGCTGGGAACCTCAGCATGTTTCATGGCTTCTACTACAAAATAAGATTCAAAAAAGGAGCTACACCTGAAAGAAATATTACTGCAGATATTACTCTTGGATTTGGGTACTGAGTACTATTTAGGACACAACTTATTGTTCTATTTAGGACACAATGTTCACATCTGATTCCTTATCTCTCTCCCTAACTCCAATCGTAATATCACCCTCACATTTTTCATGTGGACCAAGAGATATGTTCGCCCATTCTAACAAATAATTTAGGGTGTTCATTTCAATTACATATTTATATAGTGCACCATTTTGAGACAGTAGCAACTGAAGGAGCAAACTTTCAGAAAGTTCTCTCATTTATCTTAATATCTCTAGTTCTTAGCTGTTACCGGACCCACAGATGTTTACTGAATGAGTGAATGAGTGATATGATTACACATTTAAAATATCTACTCTTCTTAACATAATAAAAGCTCCCCAAATTTCTGAACATGGTACATTCTGATCCTGTAAGTTGACCCTAAGGGAACAAAAATAATCAGATAACCATGGCAAATGGTCAGAACCATGAAAATCCCCCAAGAAAGAAGTTCAAGAGTTCAATTAGAATAGCACAAAAAAAGAAGTCATCCTTCCTTCACAAGACTTAGAAAATAAAGAAAACAGTGCGTATAAGTACAGCAAGAAACAAGAAAAGATTCCATGGCCGCTATAATAACACATCCTGAGAAATAAATTATGTATCAGTTCCACAAGGGGTTTGGTAGAAAATTACGGCTCTAACTGTAAGAATAAGATTTCAACACATCATCAAGAAGGCTTCCTAAAAAATCTATAAGCAAATATTGATAGCAAATATTCCATACTGCTTAGCATAAAGTATAGGCAGATAGGTCACTAGAATTGAGAATAATATGTTTCCATGTTGAATCTAAAACTACAAGCAGATCCCAAAAACATTTGTGCCAACTAGTTCTCTTCTTGAGAGTGAAGAGCTATGCCTTTGCGCCTATTCAATTTCACCTTCCCCCTTCATCCTACATCCTGACCTGGTTACCCTCCAACAAAGTGTACAAAGGATCTATCAAAATGAAGTACATTGGGTTTTTTTTTTTAAAGCATTCATTCAATCACTGCCCTAACAGAAGGGCTTTCAATGTTTCAAAAAAGCAATATTGCCCTGCGTGGAAAAATCCTTTTCATATTCAAATACCAGCTTAATATGTAGTTTGACAAATTGCTGTCTTATGGCTCTGCTTCTGGTATTTGTGGGGGAAAAAAACATAAAATAAAAATTAAGTGAATTCCAAATCTGTCTGACTCTTTTTTTTTTTTTTTGTCTTTAACTAAAGGATCAGGCAATACTTTCTCTTTTTGTTCTGTTTTATACATAACAAAAGCATTTCCTTGCTTCATCACATCACTTTTATAAAGTACAGATCTATGTACAAGTACAGTCTTAAATAAACCTGAGAAATGATGTTGAACTATTCATTTCAAAAGAAACAACCGCTCCACAATAAAATAATTGTTTTATTTACATAGCACATATGTGTACAGATCCTAAAAAGACTTAAATAGCAACATAACCTTAACCTTAAATTGTAGGCTGCCATGGTCTAAGAGAACCCAGTTAGAAATCAAACGTTGTTTGCTGCACATTCTTCAAGAACTTTTACTACAAAGTAATACAGAAAAAAATACATTCAAAATAAATAAAATTTGCTCCCAGCCACAAAACCAAAAACAGAAGACTAGACTCAAAAGGATGCATACATATGTATGTATGGAATACTCCCAGAGAAAAATTAAAATTTTAACAGCATCATGGGCAGTAAGCAATTCAATGGACTTATAACAAAGCCAAAAACACAAAGGCAGAAGTCAAGGGGTGGGGGTATGTTCTAAAGACAACTGAGCCTGGCTCGAGAGATATGAACAAAAATATGTGTTGAATATTTAAAACATACCATGGAGTGTATGTATATACACTTCCCTTTCTATTCAGTATCTTGTAGCATCTTACGGTGGAAAAGAATATGAAAACAAATATGTGTATGTTCATGTATGACTGAAGCATTATGCTGTACACCAAAAATTGACACATTGTAAACTGACTATACTTCAACAACAACAAAAATATATACATATATATATGCCCCCTCTTCAATTCTCTCTCGCTAGAACACAAGCCCTTTTATCTGACACTCAAAAAATTCAGTGAAAGCATAGTAAAAATTGGTATATATGTACTTAGATATTTTATTTAAATATAAGGCTTTGAGAATGGCTCACTAATTCAAGTTATGCAGTTAATCTTTCTTGAGTAACGATACATTGCAGTTTCTTTAAAATGCATCAGTAACTTAAAAGAAACTGCAAAGCAATCTACATTTTATTATTTTTTTCTCAAGTCTTTTATAGTTTCCCTGCTTGCACCTAAGTTAACAATACTTTCAGCAATTCTCCCTGACTGTGTCTTTCCAAAGCATTCGATTTATTTTTCAGAGAAACAATAACTCTTTATATTTACACTCACAAGTCACAGGATTATGTAATATTTAATTAAGTTATGCAATTTTAATTACAAGTACAAATGGAATAAACAGGTTTTGGAAAAAACTCAATTGACTCTTTGTAAGCATACAACTCATGTTAAAGAAAAGACTTAATCCCAAGTTTTAGGAAGAGAATGCTGAGTGTCTGTTAAGTGGATGTTGGTTAAGAAAGCTTCTCCTATAATCTCTAAAGTAGTGTTTTTTAAGGAATGTCCCAAGGAAAATTAATTTCAAAAGTGCAATGAAAAAAAGGACCCTGTGGTCAGCTAAGTTTGGGAAACGAAGGGTCAAAGCTAGGCAGGTTCCTTTACCATAGGACCTTGACCTCTAAATAGCTAATGTGTATTTTTAGTTTCCAAGATGGCACTATAGGATGTAGTGTTTTCCCAATGCATTTGATCACAGACTTTGTGTCCATCAAGAACCTCTTGGAACTGGGATTCCTAGGTACATCCTGATGCTCAGACCATCTCCTCCTTCCCCAATTTCATTACAACTTGTATAATTTACTTTTTAAAACTTTAACATGGACAGTGTGATATTGTGTGCATTATAGTTATTTCAGTGTTTAACTCTGGGGACAGTAGGTTGCCCTAAACAAGACTCCACATTCAGGGAAGCGACACTCCAGAAGCAACCACCACAAGTACTTCCATTCTCCATATTTTTATTATAGTGTAATTACTTCCATTATCCATATCAACACCTAAGGCTTTGATCATCAGTACAATAAATGTTAGCAAATATTTTAATTGGTGAAACTAGTGGCTTATTAATTAATGTGAAGAATCTAGAAATGGACTCTCATAAGCAAAATTAAAGATAGTCAAGAATATGTAGAGTAGTAAACATACTTTAGAGACACTCTCCATTCTAGTGTGAAAGGAACATAAGGATCCAGAAAGGCTCGGCTCATGGAGGTGGACTTGAGGTTTGATATCTAAATGGCCCTACTTCTATCTGTTGGTTTAAAAATAGTTGGGGTTGCCTGATAGTTGTGATACAGGTTAACAGAATTCAGTCTCTGATTGTTGCCCTGTCTGCCTTGAAGGAACCTTTATGCAAGATAACAAAACTGGGACTACTTAACAAGTTCTAAAATAAGCTATATAAATAAGCTATTAAGTATTTACTTAATCATAATAAATGCTTCTGTGTGCAGCAGTATTTAGTCAGAGACTTGCTTTTATTATAATATAGTAGCAAAGCCCAGGGTAGTAGATAATACTCACCCACCTCAAATCTCTTCTGAATGATGAACCAAAGGCGGGGGTGGGGAGGGACAAAAAGCAAAACAAATAAAACAGAACAAAAACCTAAGGGCTTTGCATGACCATCAACTTAGGTCAATTCTCAACACTTTTCTCCAAGGCAGAAGAAGAAATTAGCTACCAATTTATCCTATGATCAAAGAGGAGGCTCCAAAATCTTATTAACCCTCAACAGATTCCCTTTTATCTGTTTCCCAGACAGCTAGCTATCTGTCTCTTAGCTATCTGGATTTTACCAACAGCATGTTTGAAAATGCACTCATATTAGCTGAAAGGGAAAGATGATCCAGGGAATTTCTCTAATTCTCATCTTGCTATAAACTGATATAAAATAAGCTAAATGTTTCCTTGGAAAATTTAAAGAATCTGAACAAATGGGATAAGATATTAATCCAATACTGGAAATGCAGAGTATTTCCGGAACTTAGATGCTCAGGCACATGGCAGGATGGGCAGAGGGAAGACCAGCTTAAGAACAGATCTGACATAATTGCATGCTGAAAGCTGTGTACTGAACGACTGGGTGAGAAGGAATCAGAAAGAGCAAATCTAACATTATTAAAAGTGAAAGGAATCCACTGAAGGGTCTTGCCTCAAACAACCATTACTATAGTAACCGACAAAGGATAATTTTCATTCAGTCATTCCTTTTACATTTATTTGTTGGAATTCTATTATAAAAAATAACTTTCCTTTCTTATTTATTTGCATATGGACTTGTAAATTCTTATTTTATTCTATCTGTTCCTACCATTTATTTTTATGTTCAGTGCAGAGTTAGCGCTTCAAGCTAGCTCCTGAGTCCTTCTGACATGCCTCCATCATTCTTTGCTCACTGCCTTATTTTCTGGCCAAACAAGCTGTTCCAGGCTTACCTTGTTCTTTTCCTGCCCCAGCAAGGAAAAATATTCAGTTGATTTTCACTGAAGAATGGTGTTTAGAAAACAAGGTATGATACCAATTGTGCTCATTGTTACTAAGTTACCATTGCTTCTTCATCTTTGAAGTAGATAGAGCTAGGAGGACGGATGGATGGATAGATAGACAGATAGACAGACAGACAGACAGACAGACAGACATCTATATAGATATAAAAACTATGAGTTCATATTGATATCTCCAATCCCAATCCAGTACCACGTGGGTTCATTTTGGGCTTCTACCTTTCTGTATTTCTAATTTCCTTCTCCAACAATGAGAAATCTGACCTTCATTATCCATAATGGTTGTACTTATTTTCATAAGTCTCAAAGTATCTCCCCATGAAAGTTATTAATTATAAGAGGAAAAGAATAATTTTACAGACACCTCAGATATATAAGAGACACCTCATTAACTAAGTGACCACAAATAATAGCACAAGTAGATACCATGTGCCCCTGATATGAGACATTAAATAGGGCATAACATCATTTCTGTGGTATTCCTGCCAAAAATATATAATCTAAATCTGATCATTAGGAAACATCAGACGAACCCAAAATAACTGGCCTGTACACTTCAAAAATGTCAAGGTCATGAAAAACAAAGAAATACTGAAGAACTGCCCTGAATTTAAAAAGACCACAGAAAATGAGAGCAAAATGCAATTTGTGATCCTGGACTGAATTCCTAGACCACAAAAATTGGGGTTTTCCCTCTTTGCTATAAAGGACGCTAATGGAATAATTGGCAAAATTTGAATGAAATCTTTAGGTTAGATAATAGTAGTGATAATGTTAATATTTTGATTTGGTAGTTGTCCTGTGGTTATATAAGAGAATGTCCTTGTTTTTAGAAATACACACTGAGGTATAAGGGGACATTAAGTCCGTAACTTACTTGCAAACATTTCAGAGGAGTGTACTCCCCACACACACAATGTTATGGGACGGACGTCGGGGGGCAGGGAGAGGAGGCTCCCAAGTGATTTAATAAACAGCCAGCCAGCCAAAGAATATAAAGAAGATGACTGGGAACAGAACCACAGGAAATAGCCACGAGGGGGTGGGGACTGGGACTTAGAAAGATAGAAGAAGTAGCAATAAAGCATGTAAAAGGAGAAGCAGGGAAGTTGAGGAGAGTGTCAAACAGGAGGAGAGATGGGTGATTTTCAGTGCTGCACAGAGGTAAACAAGATAAGGTTGGATAAAGAGTTATAGATTTTGGTAGTGTGAGGATAAGGGTATTCACTCAACCACATGTATGTTGTAAATATGTGAAGTGTGGGTGTGCATGATGGAAATACAGAACCCTGGATGCTGTCCTCAAAGGACTCACATTGTACTGGCTCCTATGAGAAAACAGTATGAGTAAAATCTGTCTCATCTGAGAACACCTGATCTCCCCAAATCTCCATCTTCTCAGTACTCTCACATGGCACCCCCCTTGAAGCCAGTTAGTTCCAGGTCCCTCTGTCTGGGTTCCATTCAGTGAAGGGACAATTTTTTGGAAAATGTGGCTCTCCTTGCAGCAAGGAATGAGAGCCTTTGTGGGGAGAACCTGCATTCATCAAATTATTTCAGATAACTGGGTCTAATTAAGATAAGGCCTTAGAAAGATGCTCATGCTAGTCCTACCTCTGTGTACTGAGTGCACCTAATAGTCTTCAGAGCTTCTCTGATTGCATTTTATCTTTGACGTTCAGATTCTAGGTTTGTCTTCATCATCAAAATTATTCTTTTGTTCTCCATTAGCAAGAATCAAATTTTACCTATTCTACAATAAAACACATTTCAGCCTGGCCGGGAGCTGAGAGGAATGATGACACTGTTCTTTGCAAGCTGCCTGATGCCCCTACGTTGATTTGGCTTTGTAAAGTTTAGGACACTTGGGCTAGGATCCTTGAGCAGCAAACTCCAAGTCCCAGTTCTTAGCTTTTAAACCAATGCTCCAAAGACAAGTCCCAGTTTCCTAACAGAGCAATATACGTCAGAAGGAGGGGCTGAGTAAACACAGGGATTTTACTTTGTTGTCCAGATAATAATAATTCATGATAACGAGTAATATTTTACATTTAGCAAAGTTCTTTCAAGTATGTTCTTATTTGATCTCACAACCTTGTGGTAACCTGAATAAATAAATTTTCAAATCAAAAGCCACTGAAAAAAGTGATTTCCGTTCCCAGATTCTTTTATCTCCATGAAACAGTCTGTGTTAGAAGAGTCTAGCATACACATGTTTAAGCCCCCAAACCAGGAAATCCACCCATAAGATAGATTAGGAAATGCAATAATCTAAAGGAAAGGATGTTAATCAACAAATAATGTGGTTCACTTGATGCTTAGCAAATTATTTATTTTAATATAATGGCAAATTCATCTGGCCATTTGATTTCTCTCGCTCTCCTTTGCCTTCATGAAAGCCACAGACAGACCCCATCTTACTTTATCTTTCTGGGGCAATCTCCTGGCACTGATGACACAAAGCAGCTTTAATTAAAATGACAATTAGCATAGGGATTGGAAGGAGTTTGATTTTTTAAAATCTCATTTATTTGGAGCCTGCTTTAGAGATGTTAATGCCAGTGTGTTTGCCTAGTACAGCCATATCTCAGAGAAAAATGTCCAAATATTTAAAGGCTGACTTCTTTTGGCTTTTGGTATTTAAAAAAAAGAGAGAAAAGAAAGGCAACTGATAGGTTTTCACAGTCTGCTAGCACACAGACAGATTTGTTCTTAGAAAATGATTAGTTTTTTGAGACATATATGATAAGCCTGTCATAGAGATCACAAGGAAACTTTAGTCATTAACTTTTTTTCCAAGGAGGAGAATCAGTATTTTATGTCTCTCTAAACACATATGCAGAAATAAGCTTCACGTCCACTAATTTTTACAGATTCACTGCACATGCCCAGAGAATGAAAGATAACCTAAGTCCACAGGTACCAGCCTTACATAACAATCCTATGAGATTGTGTGCTCAGATTTATCTTTGATACAGTAATTATCCGTTTCTGGTTGTCACCCTACACAATGAGAAGCACAAACTTAATAATAAGTGAAATATTCAATCATTTGTGACACAAATATTTACGGAGGGCCTATGAAATGAAAAAAAACAAAACTCTAAGAGCCTCCAATTCAACAGAGAGAAACAAGCATATAAATAATAATAATATAAAACCAAAAGTGATGTGCAAGAAGAGATAATGTACCACTAAATCATTAATTTTTATAATTAATAAATATAAAATTTCATCCCTTTCTTTAACATTGCTTATATTTCTTAATAGACATCATAATTTTCAAACAACCAATTAAAATACTGAAAATGTTGCTTTAAACTAAATACTCACTTACTCAAAAAATTCTGATAACCACAACCCAGAAGATGACCCAATCCAAAAATCAATCTATTGGTTCACCATGTTAAAACCAGGTCATATTTTAAAAAATTAAGCAATGATGAAATCACAAAAAGTAAAAAAATATTTAACGTTGCATGAGTAAAGCAACTAAGGTATGATGTACAGGATTTTGTTTAAACATTTCTAGGGGACCCTATTAAGAAAATAATATTTTAATTAAGCTTACCAATTCTGAATAAAATGTAAAATGAAGCAAAAGAGGACATCTTTGGCAAACCCATGTGCCCTCTAAACACATGAAGTATATGTTCCCTGTTACAACACTCACTAGTTCAGGTATGGACACCTACCCTGCCTCCTTTGTCAAAGCAGAAAAAAATGGAGTAGAAAATGCTTTCTTTAGAATTCTGCCTCTGAGATGCATTAACTCTAAACATGGGCAAAGTTGCTCCACTAAACTCTTTAAGCTGCAGTTAAGAGTAACAATGCACTTATCTCATAGAGCAGTTAAGGAAATTCACTGCAATAATGAATTAAAGCAGTTACACTGTGTCAGGCACATGGTCAGCACCCAATACCCGGCAACTACTACCATTTACCAACATATGATTGTAGTCTGTTGTATTTGTACATGTACATCCAAAAACCACATCAATCCCATACAAAGAAAGGAAGGCTATTAAAAACTCCATGATTGCTTTGTCTGCTTCCTAAACTTCTTTCATCCTCCTTCCTTCAATTTGAGGAAAGCCTTTTAGTTATTAGTGCTTCTGGGGTCCAGAACTTTGGAGGATAGAGTGAGAGGACAGCACTATCCCCAACACAACAAAAGCAAGTGAGAAAGGGGCATGGCTGAAAGAATGACCACCACCCAGAACTGGCTGCAGAGGGCTTCCACTAGCCTACCCTTGGCAAAGGGTTCCCAAGTCTCCATTTGGTGAAGCCAAGTGTGGCCGTCATCCCACAGAGTATATTCCTCTATCAGTTGTCTAAAACACGCCTTTGCCTGTGCTCTGGTTGTTCCTCAAAGGTACAGTCATGAACTTTGCCTGACACCAAAGCAATTCAGATCCCAAACAGAATGTGATTCTCATCCTCAATACAAGAAAAATATAATTTCTAATGATGTTATGTAGTAGAAAAGTTGCCCTGTGTTTGTGAAAATCTTTAAATCACACTCTAAAACAATTATGTTTTCTAAGCTTGGTAAGACAGACAAAAGCCAATCTGACTTTCTAGTGTTGGACCTATACAATGAAATAAAGTAAGCAGTAGGATATATCAAAAATAATTAAGTTGTGAGAACCATCAGAAAAGCCAGACAGGAACAAAAAGCCGGAAAGACTTTTTGTCTTTAGGAAGATGAATTACTCTTAGTCTCAGCATCAGAGAATTCTCAAACACCAGCTAAAATTCACGAGCATGCTGAGAATAATGAAGTAAACATAGTCACCCCTTCATTTAGATGTTGTAAATATACCAAATTAAGAATTGTCATTCATTTATTTATTCAATTCATCTGAATCCAACTGTACTCAATTTCAGAATGTTTGAAAATCATCATCTGTTTGTTTGAAATCTCTTTAAATAGACTTAAAATGTGTGTTCTATGAAAAGAAAAAGGAAGTTCCAAGAGGAAACAGTTTGTGTGAACAGGTCAGATAGAAGCCACATTAGAAACCTGTCACCTCAGTCAAGGAAAGTAATTCCACAAAATTTCAAATTTGCTTTTATAACAGCTCTGAGCATCAGAAGCTAAAGAACTTGGTGAGAAAGCAGGCAATTAATGTTCTTCTCCCTGAATAGAAAAAGGTCAACAGCAATGTGAGGTTCAGAAGGTTTGTGTAGAAAAAATGACTTGGCCTCTCTTTCACTGTCACATAAAGGATATCTAGTTTTACTGTGGTCAGGAGAAAAAAAAACAAGGGGATGGGAAATACTAGAGTGAAAAAGTAACTGAAAGGTAAAAATAATTCCTTATTTCTTTTAAATTGAAAACAGGATAAATCCTCCTATCAGGGTGTTGATTACAAGGCATCTGAAGCAAAGGAACCACCCTCTGATGTCCGTACATTCATCTAAAATTCCATCCAGAAAGGGGAAATGGAGTGACAATCCCAATCCCATTCCTATTGAAATCATACATGGCCTAGAAAATTTTTTACTCTTAAAATAAAATTCCCAGGGAGGCTGGGAAAATCTTGCATTAGACATGGCAACTGATATTTTGAAGACAATTACTAAACTCTTTCCAGACTTCTTATTTCTTCAAATCTTCCCATATGATGTACAATCTGAAGATCTGCCTTCAAACCAGGATAGGTTCATCACTAACACCTGAGTCATGGTCTCAGCCCCTGGAACACAGGAATGGCAGTACCCTGTTCAATTCATTCTCTCTCTCCCTCCTACTCACTCTCTAAATCATCCTTAATTATAAGAAGCTTAACCATTACATCCAACTTTCCTAAAATGTGCTCCATGAAAAACAGGCTACACAAAGAAACAAGTCTATGAAAAGCAGAAGTCATGTGTACACTAGTTATTAAAGGCCCTGAGAAATCTTGCTGTTAAAAAACTTGTCTAAGCCAGCACTTTTCAAATTGATCTGTTCATGGAACTCTGTTCACAGGCATATACTTCATGCCCAAGAAGACACTGTGGCAAAACTGCATGAGTCCATGAAACCAATACACACAACACGACCCATCTGATCACCTCCACCAAGATCTCAGACATAGTGCCCAGAAAATATTTTTTAAAAAGACCCTAATGCCAGCCTTGTAAACCAAGCCTATAAAGAACAACAAATAACCCCTTTACAAATATAAATTCTACCTTATTTTCAATTTGAACAAAACTTTTGGTCCAAAGCCTCCAAAACAAGTCATCTAAATATATTATTAATCACTATTTTGAAAATTTATAATCTAGCATTTTTCAGATTTTCAGAAAAGTCCTAAGTGATAATTACCACCCCACAAACACTCTTTTTTTTTTTACTGGGTTCTTAACATTTACATAGGAGTTTCCCAGACCACTCATGATTAATTCTTCATGAGGGATTATGTCTTGGCAGCTTTAGTTGCACTAGGTGCAAAAGTCTAGGGCTCCGCTGTTTTCCTCAAGGTTGTGCCAAAACTGAAAAAATAATATTAAAACTCACATACACACACACACACACAAACCTGATTTATATTAAGTATTAGTCTGCAACGAGAAATATAACTACCAACAAGATAGACATTCAGATCAGCTAATCAGCCCATTTCCTTTCCCACTTGGGAAACATTATTCCAAGCCTGATATGACAAGCCATATGTCTTTCAACAGGCAACCTAATGAATGAAATATTGTATAACCACATCATATGGTACTGTATAGCTGCAAAAAGAAATGACCTTTAGGATCTATTGTTAGGTGAGAAAAGCAAGGTCCAAAAAAGTGTGTCTATTTTACTATATTTGTATAAGAATAGAAAGGGATTTATAAGTAGATATATATCTATATGAATATTCACATATTTGTCTTTTATTTTTATTTGTATATATGTATATATTTGCTTATATATTCAAAAAGAAACAAACTAGCCAAATAAAACAAACTAAAATTAATTTAAAAAGTTATTTTTTAAATACGGGTAGAGAATGAACAGGAATGATTTCTCCAAATGTACCTTGCTTTATAGTTTTTATTTTAGGATCATGTGCAAGTTTTAGATCATTAAAAAACAAGTTAAATCAAAAGGAAAAAAAATAAGTCAATCCCTGAAAATAAAAAACAAATAAATGAACCTAGTTGTATATGAAGTTGACTTTAAAATACAAAATATTGACTATACGTCCCAATGGGAAATCAAAAGAATCACAAAGAAGTCTTGAAAATTATATTCAGTATTCCTGTTATTTATGGTACTATCATTAGAAATTATGTCAGTGTCTAGGAATAATGGAATCAAGCTAATTAGGGGAATTCATCTATTCATAACTTCTCATGATGCCACATAAAGGAGATATTATTGTAAAAACAATATCATTCTTGTAGTAATTCTTCAACTGCTTCAAGGTATGTGTCTATATAATAAATAATTGTAATGTCTTAAGTGGCAAAGATAGAGTATCATTCATCTTTGAACTCCAGCACAACCCAGAACAGTATATAGTATGCACTTAAATAAATAATTACTGTTGAATAAATGAATATCTGACCAGTGTTGCTCAGAGAATACATTTAAACTTGCTTAAAAATCTGTTCCAGGTTGTAACTTTGCAGAATAGAGTTTAGGTTTTTGGGCAACTATGTAATTCCCAAAGTATTAAAGAGAAGAACACTGCTAACTGTCCCTATTGCCAGAAGCAAAGATTTCCTTAGAGCTGAGAATCAACAAGCCAAAAATAATTACAACATACTGCATGGGTGTATCCAAATCCTTATATTATGTTAGGATAATGGCAAAAATCAGCTTGGAAATTTAGGGTTACAAAGAAATATACAAAGAGAACATCTCTTTTTTTCTCTTCCTTTATTATAAGTACTGAGGGCCTCCTATGTGGAAGATTTTCCCCAGAATCCTTTATTATGGTAGGTAACTGCAGTGCTGATGGAGAGTCTGGAAAAATTCCACTATAGGACAGAACACAGCCTCTGCAGATTTAGTGGGATAAGGGAATTGTCACTCTACATGGTCAGCCAGCCTACATCTCCATGATTTAATTTAAACCAGGCCCTCTGTTCCCAAGCCCAGCTCTAAGGCTGAATCTCATAAGATAATTCCAGACTGTCTCAGGAGGAAGCAGATGTTTAAAACTGGCCAGAATCCAAGGTCTTGGCTCCATGACTATTGTTCTTTAAGAAGGTGAATTCTCACTGTGTCTTGGGACAGGCTAAATGGGCATCACACATTTCACTGTGGTTTTAGTCATAATAACATTTTGCAGTTTCGGCCACGCATAGAGACTATCAAGCGATACGCACACTTTATTTTCTAGTCCCCATCGCAATGTCAGGAGCTGATTTCACATGATGCCACCTTCTTTCCCTCACCCTCACCCTCCACCAAAATCTGTGGGAGCACAATGTGAAAAGCACCACACTCCATGCCCCCTCATGGTCCCTGATTTTAAGAAACATTTCAAAACACAGTCCAGAAGTGGCAATAAAAACATTTATTAAGTGCTGACTTGGTGCTGAGGACTCTGCAAGGTGCAGTGAGAGAGAGAAAAGAAGCGAGAATATGTTTCCTGCCCTCAAGATTCTCACCACACTGTGGGGGAAATGAGTCTTGCAGATGAAACAACATGAAAATAACTTCACACTGAGCTTTACAATCTCGAGTGCTTTCAGAGTTGAGCCTTAAGTATTAAGCAGAACCAAGCACCCAGCACTGTACCAGATGCCTTCCCGAGGCCCGTCTCGCTAACCCTCACACAGCCCTAACGGGGAGGTTTTATTCTCCCCCCTTTTAGAGTCAAGGAAGCTGTCAATGAAGGAAGTGAAATAACCAGCTCCAGGCACACAGCTGGAAAGAGTCACAGCCTGGATTTGAATTCAGAACTACCTTTGACCTCAAACATGTCCACTAGGCCACAGCCTCTGGTGCTTACAGCGGCAGAGAGCGTCTCCGTTTACACAGACGTTCTTAGAAGGGAGACAGCCGTGTGGGACTTGCAGGGAAGCGTATCAAAGAGAGTTCCAGGGTGACCAAATTCTCAATGCTGTCAAGTTACGGGAAAACACTTTTCTCACAGAAAGCCGGTTTGCTTTTTTGCAAACATCACAAGTAACACCAACGTGTCGATCTTTCACTCTTTTTCCAGCCTGCTCTCCTATTAATTAGCTGTTACCACCCTGACCCTCGAAGTGAAAGACTGTTGATCAGCTGGCACTTCAAATGTGCGGCTGCCAACTGAGCCATTCATCTGTCCCCATCCAGCGGCATCTGCCTCCCCACTGAGCGTGGCATTCGTGTCGCTATTTTACAAGATGTTACATGGGGCAGAGTAGCAATTTTGAAAGTAAAAATTTTTTTAAATGTTTTTAATCTACATGTCAAGCCCATGGTACCTTTCACATAAATGTTTTCCAACACATAAAATTCACTGTAATCTTGAAAAGATCATGTCAGGCAAAGTTGGAAGATAAGGTCACTTTCAGAGAGAGAGTCATATATCTAGACACCTACATGTAAGCGCGACGCCTTTCCCGTAAAAAGTGATTTCAGACAGGTACTCAAAATGTTCGCCCAATGTTTTGGACATGCTGTAACCACTTAATTTGTCAAGCACAACACTCCGAGCACACTAGTTAAGGTAGGTTACCATCACCACCATCACACTGTGACCACCCGTCATCGTCCTGTATTACCTGCATTACATATGTGATTATATTTTTACTTATTTGTTAACTTGGAACTCTCTCCCCCATTGGACTGTAGATTATTTCATTCACCATTTGTATTACCAGTGTTTAAAACAGTATCTAGCCCACTTAACACGTATTTGTTGAAGAAATAAATCATTTCCATACCAAGAAACACAGTTAATATCTCTCTTACTTAGTGATCTCTGAACAGCTATTAACTGATTGCTCACCATAACCAATACGATTTTCAACAAATGAACTAGATTTAGGCCAAATAAATTGTACTTTCTGATTTTTCAAGTGATTGTTTAAATTGTGAAAGTTTTGTGAAATTATGCTTTATGAAATAATGTTCTCTATTTCTTTTGCCAAGTGGTTATCATTTCCCACTCTTGTAAATACATCTTCCAATGACACATTACTGTGCTTTTGTAATTCTGTTAAGCTCTTTTGTGGCCCTAAACAAATGATATATATTAGACAAGTAGATAGCTATCTAGCTAGAAAGATAGATCGATCAATCAATTTAGAGGCAAGAGCAGTAAGGTGCCCAACAGGTAGCCATAGTCTGCTCAAAGTTTCAGATTTGATGAAATAAAAGGAGAATAGGATATGCATCTTGTCACTTATTTTTTGCTGCCCTGTATCTAGTGGGTTGGGAATCAGAGAGTTCCTTCATTATATTGTCTTCTAGGGGAGGGGATAGCTCAGTGGTAGAGCACATGCTTAGTATGCACAAGGTCCTGGGTGCAGTCCTCACGACCTCCATTAAAAAAACAAATGAACAACAGAAAAAAAGATGTCTGTTTTCTTCTGAACCTCTGAACATGTAAGTGCCAAGGGTAAGGCAGACAATAAGTTCTGAAACATTAAGATAAAATGACTCAGTGACTTTGCCAGAGAAAGCAGTAAGAATAACTTCACTGGCTATGGCTATACAAAACTGCGTACAGTTCCAAAATCTCTGTAGGAAAAAAATTCCTGCATTCAACCTATGTTTTGAGAATTGATGAAATAAAAAGGAAAGCAATTTTCACAGACAGACCTTCTCTGCACAACCTCCCACAGAGCAGATTTTAAAACAATTGCCACATGTTGCATCTGATATTAAGTGAATTATTTGCAAAGGCTAATCTACTTGTACATTTGAACTGAGTCATGAATCTTTCATTTAAAATGAATTAGGCACTTGGGGAAATGCAAGAATTGTTTATGCCCTCATTACAGATGCTATCGCATATTCTCTATAAAAAAAACCCAGTATCATTTATTATTCAGCACAAACTTTCCCACATGATAATAATGAAGATAACATAAATAACAAAAATAACAAAAAAGAACTAATACCTTTGAGAGCTTACCATGTGCCAAGCACTGTGCTAATCGCTGATTTACACAGGTTAGTACATTTAATTCTAATTTAGAACCCACTAAATTGTGATCTTATCATTGTGTCCATTTTTTGGATGAGGAACCTGATGACTGGAAAAATAACTTGACCAAGGTCACACAGATGGTAAATGGAGCGATCTGAATTTGAACTCAAGCAGTCTGACACTTGAGCCAGAGCAAAGTTCTGAATGAAAAAATTATAGTTAAACTCGAAGAATTTCTATTCCTTTAAAACACATGTCACTTTTCTTTCAAATCCAAACTTTTCCACCTAAGACAGCCAAAGAATTTCTAAACCAGAGCATGTCCTCAAAGGTGGCACACCAGTCCTCGACATTCTTCTGCCTGGTTCAGCCTGGAAGCAGTAATGTATAGGTGGAAACAGGCCAGAGGAATTAGTGGCAAAAGCTGTGGCCATGAAGAATGTGGAGTTCACTGCTTCACAGTTTCAGGTGCTCAAATGGCAACACATTACATTAAGATCTCAAAAGAGATGTGAACTAGTAGGTGTGAACTAGGCTGAAAATTAGTAATTTCATTATGCCGAATCCCCCACAGTCTTCAGCCTCAAGAAAGAAAAGCTTAATGTTCATACAAAATACCGTTTTAATTTGGTTCGGCTATATAAAAGGATACATTAAGCCCCCATAGATGTTTAAATCCCCAACTGTGCTGGTTTTACTGGTGTTTAATAATAACTCATCTCACACACATACTCACAGCTTCCTGACCTGTTTGCCTGTAATTGGTCTAATCACTGCCCACATTTTTCTTAAGTTCAGACTACCTATGGAATGCTTTCTCAGATTTTCTTAGTGAAAATCAAAACATTTTCAGTTAAGCTATGGTTGAATAAAACAGCAAACCACCTTCCAGGATAACATTTATAAACATCGTACACAGACACGGTTAGAGTCTCCAGGTAAGATTTATTCAAAAGGTGCCTTGAGTCAACGAATGGGATTCAGCTGGAAATGAAAAACAACCTTGAGGGAAAAGCACCCATGTCAGTAAAATGCTCAGATAAAGGCTAATGATGACAGTCTCATTTAGTCATAGCACTTACTGTCACAGATTGATTTTTAGTATCGCTATATAAAATCCAAAACCAGGCCCAAAGAATGATTCAATCAAATGTAATAGAGCATGTGAAAATTGGGAAGAGCATATTGTGATTGAAAATCAAAATTTAAATTTATTTCTAGAGTTAATAACTAAGATTGGAAGTGTTAACTAACATCTGTATAACAACCTCAGCTTAGGAAGGAGGGAAGCAGTAAAAGTAAACACTGAAATAATGAGCATTATATTTTACTATTGGAGACCCCTTTCACCCTGGCTACCAGGGAGCTTAGAAATAAGTATCAGTACTCATTCTCAGTAATATATTAGCCTAGGTTTGGGAGGCATATGTGTTTCCCTCTCCCTCTGTAACGGTTTGAAATTTTATTTCTAGTTGTATACACCTGTTTTTTTTAATAAGTCACTTCATATTTTTTGGAGGTAGTTAGGGTGTAAATAATAAATAAATTAGGATATATCAATGGTTGTGGAGGATGAGGAGTGGAATCTGAACTTTAAACAACTTTCTGATAAAAAAAACAGTCATAGAAATCTTTAGTACAGCCAGGTGCTAAACGTATTTTTTAGGGTGTTGATGAAATCAGCATAACTGACTCATAAAAGAGTGCTAACATTCCATTGATAGAATGGTTTCCTTACTTTAAGAAAAAGTGGTTTAATTAAAATCTTTTCTTTGCACCATTTTGGTGAAACTTCATGTCAGTGGGCTCTTTTGCTGGTACAACACATGTAATTTTTAACACATATATTGAACTATACACATGAATATTAGCTGTCACTGTTGACACTAGTAATTCCTGTTATTCTGTATGGGTTCTTGACCTCCAGAACCACTTGATAATATGATAGCTAGTAGGTTATCAGAAGAGAATACAGACAAATGAGGGGGATAGGACACTTTTTGGTTCAGTTTCTAGGTTTCTAAGGAAATTTATTCCCTTACTGTGTGTAGTCGGCAGAATGGTGGCCCCCAAAGGTATCAGTCCTGTGGGAGCTTATGGCTATTCCCTTCTAGGGCAGTTTTTGCAGGTGTGAATAAGTTAAGGACTTTGAAATGAGGAGATTATCCTGGATTACCCTGGTGGGTGCTAAATGCCATCACAAGTATCCTTACAAGGGAAAGGCAAAAGGGGATAAGATACACACACCACGTAAAGACAGGGGCAGAGATTGGAGTGATGCAGCCACAAGCCAAGGAATGCCAGAGGCCACCAGAAGCTGGAAGAGACAAGGAATGGATTCTCCCCTAGGGCCTCTGGAGGGAGTCTAGCCCTGCTGAGACCTTGATTTCAGACTTCTGGCTTCCAGAGCTTTGAGAAAATAAATTTTTGCTGTTTTAAGTCACCAAGTTTATGATTATTTGTTACAACAGCCTCAGGAAACTAATACACCATGCAATTTCTTTGGGCTATAGTCTGTGCTGGGTGTGAAATATGCCAAATAACAAAGTCCTTGTATGAAAGTTTCAATAGCACAGACTTGGGGCCCATAGTGGAAACTTCAAAACTGATGGAGCCAAGTGAAGTGGGAAGAGCTCTAGAGAATACACTTGGATGGACATCTGGATTCTCTACCAGGTTCTAATCAGCCAGATGACCTGAAGACCAAGCGTTTCTCTTTTCTAAGCCACATCAATGAAATAAGAGCCCAGCTGATTTTTAACACCACTTGCTGACTTTGATAGTCTACAATTTTCATTCAAAATGCCCTAACGTCTAAACAAAAATTTACTCACTTTGGGGCATTTATTAATTCTAATAATGTGTTGCCTTTAAATTATAGGGGTATGAGTATTTATAGACATATTTATAGACAGTGTTACATCTGACACATCAATGCTCATATTAACATCCCAGTTTTTAAATTTCTACTTCCCTCTTTAGAAAACAGACTGTTATGTATATTATAGCTGCTTCTATGGGCCCTAATCTGGTTCTACTTTTTATAAACTCACCAGCATCATCATAATCATCATCATCAATATTGAGGAACATTTTAAAATCCTGCCATTGAAAACAGTTTTTTTTATTAGTGTAGATTACTTTCTAATCTTTATCTTCACTGATCTGTTTCTATTTCAGGGTATCCACACGCAGTGATCTGCTTACTGGGCATTGCAGAGCTAGAGGGGTTCCCATTGCTCACCTGAAAGACTGTCCTAAGAAGGAGCAGCAGATGCCTTATGAAACTGGCTGGAGGCTTTGGGACACAGCTCAGTCTTTAGAAGGCAGATCAACAATCATTTTATGGGGCTTTTGTAGCAAAGGCTGCCCTCTGTTTCAGTGCTCCAAAGGGCACCACAGTCAGCCAAATGATCCAATCTCATTCTTGGAATATTAATTAATATTAACAGTGGAGAGGCAGAAGCCCGAAGCAAGGAAGCAGAGTCTCAACTATAAATCAGCAGGAAAGGGTCCTCACAGTGCCACACATTCACTCGAGGTTCCAGACTGTAGAGAAAATTCAGATTCTGAAAATATATGTGGCAGGAATGAATTGAGAATAAATAATATAAACAGTGTATAGGCAGTGGTTTGAAATATGGGAAAATGGACAATTTACCCCCCAAGTTCTTGGAGGAAAATGACCCTCTTGTAGGGTATTTGGGACATACATACATGAAAAATTACCTGCTTACCAGAAATTCAAATTTAAGCATCTTATATTTTATGTACTAAATCTGGCAACCTTACACTCTTTTACAAAAATTTAATTTGGCCTCAAGTATGCACATACACATGTACACACACACACACACACACACACACACACACGTTGACATTTAATGGGAGAAAGAACAGGACATCTTCATAAAACCAATGCCATTATCACCCTTAACAATAATAACTTACTTCTGAATCATAACATCATTAACTTAATTTTCTCATGTTTTCTGTCATCAGACATCCCACTCCTATTTTTAACAACCCCTGTCCTTTCATGTTGCTCCTTTTGAAGGTAAGAAATAAACTGCCTCCCTCTTTTATGTGTTTAAAATATTCTTTTCCAGACACCCAGGAATCATCTCTGAATGTGTTAAGCATCCTTCCAGTGTTAACCTAAGTGCCTCAATCAGCTCTCCTATTTTGGTAGGTATTTATTAAGCCGCTATTACATACACATGTGGGCTGTGTCATATAGATGTGGATGTTCCCATCTTTCTACTAGAATAGGGACAGTTTGAATTGAAGAAATGTGCATCATTTGTCCGGCTGAAAAGAAGCCATCAGTCCCCTGCGTCTTCTGGCATTGCTTTATATGATAGGCCACTCTCCTGGCCACTAGCCTTGACCTCCATCCCCGACCAGGAGACTTGCCTGGAGCCACTCTCTTTGCCCCTTTTGCCCAAGTAACCAGTGTCAGGTTTCCCTGCCCTCCTACACCTGTTACACACTCTCATGGCCTCACACACCTTTTCATCCCATTGTGTCAGCTGAGATTTGTGTGAGTCTTTAATTAATGTCTGCCTCCTCCTCATCACATTAATCTTGTGGCCAGGACCCCAGGACTAGCTCAGTGTCTAACATAGGTGGGTAGTCAACAAATATTCTGTACTGAAGAAAGAAACGAATGAAGGAAATAAAGATCTTTCTCAAGCATTAGCCTAGAAGGACACTCAGGATGTAAATAAAGTGTACTCTTCATTTCAGCCCCTCAAGGAGAACTTTTCTTCCCCAACAACATAGTGGGTGTGTTCCGCTGAAGGTCACATCAAACCCTGGTACAAGAAGGACAATTTAACTTCTGAAATCTGATGGTGAATTTGCTATAATTTCCCATCTTTTTCACTCATTGCATATGCAGGGACAAAGCATGTACTTCACTGCTCGCATCACTTAGCACCAGGAAGATCTTGAATGTGAAGTTTTAAATTAACACATATGGAGAAGGAGAAATAAAGGAAGGGTGGAAATGAGGGAGGGGGGAAGGAAGGAAAGTTTAAAAAGAAAATAATTTAAAAGCTCACCTCCCTACCCTACCTTATCTGAATATTTTATTTTCACTAAGCTATTTTAGGAACTGAAGGCTAGAAAGAACTATTTCTAGATGTGTTAATGGCCTCATGATTTCCTTTCATGTTCCGCAGCAACAGATAATTTAGCAGTAACCACTTTAATGTTCAATGGCTAAACCGGACATTTTTTAAGAATCTGAAATTGGAAACAGAACTTAGGTTTCAAATAATCGGTCTGACATGGTAAATCTATTCTTTCTCAAGAAATCTCTTATACAAAAGGATGCGGGAGGTGCTTATGCTGGTAAACAATGCTGTAAGTTTAGATTTCTTATATATGAGACTGAGATTGATAAATGTTTAAATATTTGGGTTTTAAATATTAGGAATTTTTTAAAGAATCTATCTTTTTAGTATTTAAGGTTTCTCACCTTTAAAAAGTTATAAAATTAATCATCTAACTAAAGTTATCATTTAAACATTGCCACTCTAGATTTTATAAACAATACTGTTAAATTTCTTTCAAGAGCCACGAAGATTCTTTAACCATATACATCATGGACTTAACTTGGACATACATTCAATGGATAAGTTAGCCAAAGTCTCTTATGAATTAATATTGGAAACAAGACTAAATAATACCAGTAGGATACATTCAAAATAACAAAGACAGTCATTCAAAGAGTACTCTCAAATGCCAAATTCATTCAGAATAGTCTAATCAGTTAAATGTTCCCTGGCACCGGTACACATGAATGATCCAACAAGAAATTGAATGACTGATGTACTAAACCTCCCTGTAACGCTTCTCAATCTTTCTTGAAAGCAAAAAGAAGGAGTAATTTAAATGAGCCAAGGGTTTAAAATCTACTGTTTCCACAAAAGGCTAGCTATTGAGCAGAACATTTATAGAAATAGGCCTAGCTTCCAGACTTGATTTTTTTAAAATGCTAAATATAATACATTAAAGTCTTAAATAATCTGTAAAGCTTAATTTAACTTATAGGAATACAACAGTGAAATCACATTTTGTTCCTATGTTTAACACTCTGATAGTTTAATAACATTAGAACAAGACTTTCTGGTCCTATGCACGCACTGACTAATATTAATCACTTCATTTTCAGAAAAGCATCTCACCTATAAATTAAGCCACAGACTAGGTCAAATCCTTTTTAGTGACTTCTCTAAGTAGGATCTTCAGCTGTGTGCCTGTGGTGGAAAGGGGTCTTGTGAAGAAAAACCTGAACTCATTAGAAGTTCAATGTTTTCCAACCACACTTTGTAATGACTCCACCGCCAGTTCCGAAGTGCTATGGAAATATTTGTACAGGTCTGTATAAAGAATGCAAAGTAAGAAATTATTTGCAGAGGCCACATATTCTTCTGCAAACCACCCAGATGATGACAGAGTGGGCACTAACTAAAAATACTAAGCATAAATTGGGCAAAGGAAGTACCCAGGGGAAATTATGTCTAATACTAGAAGGCAGATGAGGTGAAATAGGTAGGTCCTTATGTTGAGTAAAGACTCTGAAAGCTAGAAGCAAGGGTGTATGTTTCTGGCTATCACCTCTATCATGCTATAACTAAACCCATTGAACCAACAAAGGATTCCAGAAACTAACTCCAAGATGTGGCAGTTTCCAGAAGAGTCTTCACACTTGGGTTCTATAAGAAGCACCTGTATGATCCATTCATTTGCCCATAAATGCAGAACTGTTTAGACCTGTCTTCCCTGCTCCCCATAATAGATTCCTTCCTTGGCCAACATTCCTTCTTTAGTTGGACCAGCATAGACTAAGTTAGCACAAAATGGCAAAACTTACCTCCTTGTTTTTTAAGCTATAAAGACCAAAAAATTGGGAAATCTTAGTAGAAGTCTGCATTAAGATGTCTATTGTAAAAAAAAGTTCCCATTATAAATTCAAAATAATGGTTGCTAAAATTTTCTTATGACTTTCTTATTATTCTGTGCAATTTATCTAGCATCTGTCTTAAACAAAGGTTGTTCTGAGAGATCTCGGGCAAATTACTCTTCGAGTTTCAATTTCTTTATCTGTAAAATTTGATAGCATCTTGCAGGGTTATTGTGAAAGGGCCCTCTCACAGAGTGGGCACCCAATTAGTGGTAGCCCCTCAAAGCATTCCAATAGTCCAGGACCTGCTTCCATCCCACACTTATTATGTATCAGGCACTGGGGTACATGTAGGCCAAGGGCAGGTCTTCTCATTCAGGGACCCAGGCAGAAGAAGAAACTCTCATGTGGAATGTGCCCATTTTGAACTCGTTCAGCCTACTCTCTGGAGTCACGTCAACAAAAAAATGTCAACAAATGAGAAAATCATATATCCATTTTTCACATGATTCAAACTGCATTTTTGTAAAATCCTACTATGGATTTAACAGAACTTTACTGATGTTAAGAAATATTCTGCTTGTGGAAGTGTAAATTGGTACGATCACTTTGGAAAATGATTTGCCCATATCTATTAAAATCAAACATATGTACACCTTGTCACTCAGCAATTCACTCCAAGATACATATACAACAAAAATGCACATATATGTTCTCAAAAGATATGTATAAGAATGATCATAGCAGCACTATTCATAAAAGTCAAAAATCAGAAACAACTCACATGTCCGTCATCTAAAGAAGGATACCACATAAATTGTGGGATATTCATACAGCAGAATACTCTAAAGCCATTAGAATAAAGGGACTACAACTACATAAAACAAAATGGATCAATCTCTCAAACATAAGGGGAGCTAAAAAGTCAGAAACAAAAGAGAACATTTTATAAGATTCCATTTATTAAAATTTCCAAAATAGGAAAAACTAATCTATGGTGTTAGAAGTCAGGATAATCATCTTTGTGATGAAGCAGTGACTGGGAAAGGGTGCCACAGGGTCTTCTAAGATATTGCATTTTATGATCTGGATTCTGGTTACATGAGTATGTTTGCTTTGTGAAAATCTGTGAAGTTGTACAGTAATTATGTGTGTACTTCTGTGTATGCATGATAAACTTCGATAGAAAACATATTAAAGTAACTAAATAGACTTTAAAAAAATCCCTCTACAAGGGGTGTAACTGTAATGTTTCATTGTTTACAGTGCCCTTTTCCATCCACGGCAACTGCAATCCTGTATGGTAGACAAGTCGTGCAATATTATCCCCAACTTACAGATGCAGAAGAAAGGGAATGAACGTCACATACGTTATGCAGGTTACCTCATTTTCTCCTCTAAACAACCTATTATGAAAGCTATTATTCCTCTGTGAGTTGGTTACACAGGTAGTAAACAGAAGCACCACACCACACCTTTCTGCCTTCAAAGCTCAAATTTTTACTAATGAAGTTTGCTGGGTCTATAGAAAACTTAAGGCTCTGAAAGTCAATAAGCTTAACTAAGCTAATAATTGGCTTGCTAGCTAACTTAGTACTACCCTAGTATTCCCTCAGTCCAATCGTCTTTGGAGAACAAAACTGACTCAGCCTCATGTATCACCCATCATGCCTCTAGAGTCTGATCTCAACTACCCCTTGTTGTCAGTGTTAGAGGCATCTTCACTACAAGGTTCTCCTACCATTAAATAAATGAGAGGATGTATATAGCACTCAGTTCTTGCTTTTACATTTGTATAACACAGTTCCTGGCATATAGACACATAATAGAAGATTAATAAATATTTTTGATTAAATAAGCAAATTAGAACACTCAGACTTCATAAATATGGGCCTAAAAGAAAATTCAAGTATTTCTTTTTAATACAAGTCTCCAAAATAAAAACTGAAAGTAAGTACAGTGATAACTAGTTATTCTCTGGCTCACTGGTGCTGTGACCTTGAGTAAGTCACTTAGCCCCTGTGGGCATCAGCTTCCCCATTCATAAAATGAAGTTTTAAACCATATGACTTCTCTGATCCCTTCAACATGTAAAGTATTAGGCCCCCATGACCACACAGAAGACCCCACAAATGGGTATTAAATGTCAAAATAATTTTGACAAGTTCATAATGCTACTGGAGCATTACTTTGTCCGCTTTGGGCTCACTAAAATTGGCCTGGTGGAGAAGGGAATATCTCTAATGTTAAATGGAATCTCATTCGTTTTTTAATTCTAAAACTCCAAACTAAGCAGACATCTCTGCACCAGCAATAATCTATGCGGTACAAGGCACTGCAATTATAACCTACTGAACTGGGACAAATCTGAAACCACGCTCCCCAACCGTTCTGATAACACCTTTCTTAATCTAAGGTACACTATGGGTGCACAAAAAAGATTCTACTTTCTGCATAAAATTGCCATCAACTCTGGGAAGTCAAAAGTCATTGAAGATAACACTTTGGGCAATTGAACAGCACAAATAGGAATTCAGACATTTAATAATTTGCTCCAAACAAGAGTATAATTAACAACTCAATAGACCTTTTAGTTATTTGCAGCTGCACTATTTTAGGCATCTATATCTGCTTTCTTTCTCAGACTCACAGGCTCTGTGGATTCACACACACACAGGGAAGTGCTGGCTCTATATAACTTCTGTAGCCACATCTACCCATTCAACTTAAAGCTCATGTTCCATCTGCTCCTTTCCAAAATCTGCACTGTGGTATAAATTGAGAAAGAAACAGACTGGGTATTTCTTAGTTACAGGTATTCATTAGGGCTGCAATGCCCTATGCATCTTGCCTACAGAATTCTGTACAGTTGAAATTATAATTAAATTACAACTCTGCACATTTCCATCTGTCAAAATGAAAGAGGCACGTAGCTATAAATTCACACCTGTAGATATGACTGCAACAAAACAAACATGTCTTATTTGAGTCTATTCCATAATAATGTTGCAATATGAAAGGGAAGTTAATTATTAGGGTACAGGTAGAGTCAGCCAGGGACGGTATAGCTAAAATGTAGTAAAAAATATCCTAATCTTACTACTACTACTACTTGCCTACATTTATAGGGTCCTTATTATGCTGCAGGTGCTGAGCTAAGTGCTTATATAAATCATTATATTTAATCCTGGCAGTCTACATCTTCACTTCATGGATGGGGAAACTGAGGTGGTACTATTTTCTATTTGCCCCTCCCAAAACGTTTTTCACCCTTCTCTGCCCTGCTCTGTGTCCCAGGAAGCCCACCTTCATGGACCCTAGTCCTCTCGCTCTTGCAGTTCTGCCAATGAAGGGATCAGCCAAAGAGAGAAATTTCAGGACACTGATTGCTGCCCTGCTCTACCCTCGCCAGGCCAAGGCCTTGAAGTGCTTGCCTTCTACCTAAGGCCACAACTCCTGCTGGGAGGCCCCTCACCCAGGATTACAAGAACACGCTCTCTCCCCTGGCCCCTTCAGGCTTCAGGGTGGCAATGTTTCCTTCTGTTGCTGGTCCCTGGGTGATTCACCACCATTTGTTGATTCCTTTCCCATCACATCTTTGTAAACTCTTCTTTAATTAGCCCTTTGAGTGTGTCATCTGTTTGATAAAGGTTGTAAGAGGGTGAAGAGATAGAATTGAAGGAGTTGTACACTTTGGATTGGGTGAATGAGCAGGTCTTAATGGTGGACAATTGGGGCACAGAGGCAGGTTCATTTGAAGTCACTGTCTCAGCTGTCTGTGGAGGTGCAATACAGCCAACTTCTTGGTCAGGCTTAAACCACATGGAGATAAAAGCTTTCCTGATGTGATATCATCCACAGTCCTGATTTCCTAGGTTACAGCAGAAACAGGAGGCCACTGTGACAGGAGGAAGTAGCTTGAGTGGCAATAAATACATTGCTCTGTAACAGACCAGAGATCAAGTAAATACAAATGGTAATTTCATGAAAGTGGTGTGTTGGACATCTATCAAAGTCTCATTGTGTACTGCCTGCCTCCCTTCACTCACACACACACACACACATACAAACACACACACACACACACACATATACACACACACACAAGACTCTCAGACTCAGTACTCATGATCCTAAAATCTCCAGGGACCCTAGCATCATTCTAAGAAGATGAATGTTAGTTAAAAAGAATAGATTAGATGTCTGGCTCATCCCAGCTGCCATGTCCAATCCCAACCTTCCCTCAATACCCTTTAATAGATGTACATCTCACACACGTGCACAGATACACAAACACACACTTATATGATTCACACACACCCAGCTCAACTCTTCTCAAGGAAACTCTCAGGGAAAACAGGATAAACAAGCACAGTTTTCATTTCCTGTGTCCCTCACAGTCTCCACGTCTCCCACTCAAACGAGGCCACCAAATTCTCAGACTTTCTCCTCCATCTGCCTTATCAATATCTGAGCTCAGAAACTCATTCGCCATAAAGACTATGACTGAAAAGAGTAATACACTGAGATATTTATACTTCCTCACAAGATCATCCTTGATCCAAATGTTACTAAACACATTATAGAGTTAAAGAAACCAGCCTTCAGTATGCTTTTCAGGGGGGCAAAGAGCCCCTTCTGCAGCTCCTGAAATTTCACTGCAGGGGACACAACCTCATCAGACTAATGTAAGGCCTCTTTTCTTCTGTTTTTTTCTCCACTCCGAGGTCATGGCAGGTGGGGGTCAGGAATGGCAATGCTTCCTCAAACCTATAATGCACCTGATTCAATCTAACCGAGTTAAATTTCGGAAAACAGGTAGCCCCTTCACACACGGCACTGAAGAGATTCAAGTTTCTGGCCTGCTGGAGTTTGTCTGAAACAGACATCAGTGTGCACGGGGCCACGGAAAGGCCTCTCTTGGGTGTGAATCAGAAGAGTCACCAGGGCTGAGAACAAGCTCCATTAACAAAGGACCATTTCTACTACACGTTGTTTAGACCTGGAACAGTGTGGCATGTGAACAGACGCAGCTCTGCTGAAGGTTAAGAAGGGAAAGTCATTACCTATCACTTCTGATGATTAGAGGCTGACCTCAGAAGACCAGAAAAAACCACTCAGCTGCCACTTGAGCTTCAACACCAAGACCAGAAAAAAGAGGAAGTGGGGGTGGGTACTTGGTATTCAGTGAGCATGAAAAACGACACTAAAATTATATTACAGTTGAGTCTCCTTCACATAATAGACCAAAGCACATCCTCCCTCTGCTTCCCTCTCTCTCTCTTTCTCTTTCTATCTCTCTGTCTCTCTCTCTCTCTCTCTCAAGACTCTTTCAAACTGCCAGAATCTGGTGTACTGAAGACTCCCCTCCAGTGTTCTAATGGGGCCCTAACACCACTTACGCAGCCTTAAAAGCAACGTCCTCCTTTCCTCCATGCAATTTGGGTTGCTTTACTAGTAAATTAGAGGAGTTAGAAAAACAGGATGTACTACAGCCTGCATTCTGATAACTACCGATTGGTTCAACTGATTATTTCTCTCTAAGAAGAGTGTTATTTTTTTCTTTTAACTGTAAGAGTATGCTCACCAAAGAGATTCTGCAAAAGTTGTGCATATAACCGATCTTCACAGGCAGAAGATTTTTAATCAATAGACTATTTTTTAGAGCAGTTTCAGATTTACAGAAGAATTGCACAGAAAGTTCACAGAGTTCCCATATACTCCCCTTCCTCACTGTAGTTTCCCTTGTTATTGACATCTTGCTTTAGTTTGGAACATGTATTAATATGGGGTATGTCAACCAATACTGGTAACAGCATTATTAAACTAAAATCTATAGTTTACGTTATGGTTAACTCCTTGTGTTGCATAGGTCTATGGATTTTAGCAAATGCATCATGTCATACATCTACTCTTACAGTATCCTACAGAACAGTCTCACTGCCCTAAAAATGCTCTGTGCTCCACCTCTCCAGCCCTGCCCCTTTCCCTTTCCACTCTCCAAGAACCACTGGTTCTCAAAATGGGTCTGCTCTTAGGAGATTCACGAGAGAGAACAGGAAAGGCTTTATCTAAAATAGTAGCACATGAAACTCCATCAATCACAGAAAGAAGGCTGAAGTTAGAAGAGATATGTAAGGCTGAAATTTTAAGTGAAAATAGAGCAAAATGACAACACATCTTCACCAGAAAGAACAAAACTTAATCTTTGTACTTTATTAAAATCATGGATATGTGTCACAAATTAAAGCTTCAGAGTTCCACAAAATCCATTTAAAACCTGAAAACTACGAGGCAAGTATTAGGAGAACGCTTGGAGAAATGACAGTTCGGCACATTGTTCCTGAATGCGGGTGACAGCACACCCTTCTCTCCACTGCAACTCCGACAAGGTAGGGAAATGCGTTCCTAGAACACGTCTGCTTGGAGGGGTCATACACATGACAAAGAAAATGGCTTAAGGCTCAGTCTATGAAGTTCACAAATTAGGCCTTCACAATCAGAAAATATTTAAACAAATCAGATGTGGAATTGTTTATTCCAAGTAAGACAGTCTGTTGAACCTACCAGAAACTGAACAAGAATATTTCTAGTAGGAACTTTAATTTAGGCCCATCTTACCAATTTGAAATATTATGATTTCCATAATTTAGCTTTTAGTTCTTTTAGGATAATTAATACCTAGGTAAATTTCATAGGAATCAGGAGATATTCTAATTGACTTGTGTTTCTATATCAAAAAAGCTTCCAAAGAAAGCATATCTTACATCCCCAAATCTGATCCCAAATATGAAGCAATCTTCCCCATTTCCCATGACTTGAGATGACTTGGAAAAATATATTTCATTAACTCAAATATGCCCACTTTTAGGGATATGAATTGCATATGATTTTCGTAACAGGATGTTAAAATTGAACTAATTCAGTCCCTGTTTCTGCTGAAGTCCCTAGCGCAGAGCTGATATATTCCAGAATGAAGTCTGAGACACTATCCAAAACTTGTAGTTTTGTGGCTTTTACCTCTTCTCCTCTCCTTTATTGAGGGCATAAAAGTGTAGGTAGTTAGAAAGTAAAGGAGAATATTTGGAGAAAACTATTGGTGTGCTGTGAGTCTCATCCTCCCCGCAAGAAGGAAGGGTTGGGAAGGACTTGCCCCTCACCGCAAGCTGGGTGAAGAGCTTCAACAGAATTACTTAGAGTAACATGTGTTTCCTGGATGCAGTAAGAACAGCAACTGATTCACACACCCGAGAACTCTAAAGGGCCAGCAGCTGGCTGAAGCAGCCTGGGGCAGCAAAGGAGTAATGGTGGTTTGAGAAGGAGCTTCACTTTTATGATGGATGAAGGTCCTGTGGACCAAAAGACAACTCCACAGATGTGCTAGAAATCTTCTTTCGCAAACCCAGATCTAGTCTGCACCTTTCACCATCCTGCTCTGTGCCCTGGAGGCTGACCTCTGTAGACTGCATCAACCAGGCTTTGCAGCTAGGTTTGCCCAATGGGAGGAACCAGCAGAGCAAGGGAGGGGAGAGAAGATGGGGTGGTTACTTCCCCAGTTCCCTCCCTGCTGGCTGAAAGTTAGGAGGCTCTTGCGCAGCTCACCCTTCCTGCTAGGCAGTCCTCTCCTGCAAATAGAGGTCTCTCTAGGCTCTCTGTCACCATTCTTCCCTCATTCCCCAGGCCCAGGGGCAATAGTGGCTCCACACGGTTATCAGATGTTTCACATTCCTTATCTGTGTCTCTCAATCCTGGCCACACTTCCGTGAAAAGTCCCTTCACCAGACTCTCCTCAGTTCCTCTGCTGAAGTATGCCATCTGTACCCTTCCCAGACCCAGATGATAAGCACACAGAGGCCAGACAGGAATGCTGATCCTCAACAACGAAAACACAAAAAACCCAATTTAAAAATGGGCAAAGGACTTGAAGACACATTTTTCCAAGGAAGAAATACAAATGATGAATAAGCACATGAAATCTTGGTCAACATGATTGGTCGCTAGGAAAATGCAAGTCAAAACTCAACACCACTGTGTGAGACCACTTCATGTCCATGAGAATTTTTTATTATCAAAATAAAGAAAGAAATAACAAGTGTTGGTGGGGAACCCTCGTGCATTACTGATGCACAATGTAAAATGGAGCAGCTGTTAGGGAAGGAAGTGGAAGTGACTGGAAGAGTCATAAGGCTGTATCTAAACTTCAAATAAGAGCAAGAAGTAAGGGCACAGAATAAGTTTAAAAACACAGCAGGTAACAAAAATTAAGTTGCTTTATGAGGATCCTCCATAATAAATACTTGCTCAAACCTAATGGATAGGATTAATTTAATTGTCCATGTTTTAAAACACACATGCTATAAAATTATATATTAATTTTGGAATATTGTCATTTTCATGGAACAGTTTTACCCACACTCTCCATTTCTATCCAAACTTTTAAGTAATCAGTTTTCTAAAAATCGCATCTTCACATCTGTCTAATTTGTTTGAGAAACATTTTCTGAATCTACCCTCACTGGAAATTTTATTACAAGTCATGGGTTCCCAGTCATATTAGGTTAGAGGGCTGTTTTCCCTTTGTTGTGAGGTGTGTATTCATGACATCCACAATATAAACATCTACTCTAAAAGACATGTTCAAGATTATATCCAGCATCTGCCACTGCAAACTCATCCCTCCAGGAGAAACAACAGAAACTGCATTAAATTTCTTTGCCTCTTTTTCACGCATCATGTGAGCACACTTCTGTGAGCAAATAAAAATAGCACTGATTGAGGTCATTTCAGTCTAATATGTCTTCCCCAAATAGTGCCGTGCTGTTCAAAATAAGGTAGTTGAGCGAGTGCCCTGTAACATGAGAGACTTCACCAGGATTCCAATAGAAGGTGACTCCCACAGGAGTATACAGAGACTGAAATAAAATGACATTCCAGATTCACACGGCCTTTAGCAAAATAGGATTCTCCAACTGTATGCTTTTCCTGGTAGGCATTGCCCTGTGTATTTGCCCTTCACGTGGTACACTGGTCTCTGCACAGCGAATGTTATGCCTTGGGGAGTCTGCAAGTGGACTCCAAGTGAGAGTCTGGGGAGTTATTTCTTCACAGGAAGGTTTGGGTTCTCTCCTGAGCAAGCCGTTTTCTAAATTATGACTACTAACAAAGACATTTTACAAGTTCTACCAAGAGTTATCCTTTCGCAGACACTTTTAAATGTATACCATGATCTTGGCACCAGCCTCCCTTGATCAATGACAGAAACCATAACTTTAAAATGCAAATCTCTAGCCTGGGAGTGAAGGCCCTTCACAGTCGTGTATCCTCTAACTGATCCCACTCTCTCTTCCACTCGGCCAGGACGCTCATGCACCTCAGCCCCATCGGTCTCCTACTCACTGCTCACTGCTGCTAGGCCTGAGTCCTGCCGCTAGCCCTCTCCAAAGAAACTCCTACCATTCCCAGGGGATCTCACCTATATTTTCTTTCTTATATATTATTGTTATTATTATTATTATTATTACCATATTATTATATATTATTTTATTATTATATTATTTATATAGTCAGTTACAATGTGTCAATTTCTGGTGTACAGCACAATGTCCCAGTCATGCATATACATACATATATTTGTTTTCATATTCTTTTTCATTAAAGGTTATTACAAGATATTGAATATAGATCCCTGTGCTATACAGAAGAAACTTGCATTTTTTATCTATTTTTATATATAACAGCTAACATTTGCAAATCTCAAACTCCCAAATATAACCCTTTCCACCTACGTTCACATGGTAACCGTAAGATTGTTTACTATGTCTGCAAGTCTATTTGTGTTTTGTAGATGAGTTCCTTAGTGTCCTCTTTTCTTCTTTTTTTTTAGATTCCACGTATGAGGGATATCATATGGTATTTTTCCTTCTCCTTCTGGCTTACTTCACTTAGAATGACAATCTCTATGTACATCCATGTTGCTGCAAATGGTATTATTTTATTCTTTTTTATGTCTGAGTAGTATTTCATTGTATAAATATACCACAACTTCTTTATCCAGTCATCTGTCCATAGACATTTAAGTTGCTTCCATGTCTTGGCTATTGTATATAGTGCTGCTATGAACATTGAGGTACATGTATCTTTTCAAATTAGTATTGGCATAAAAACAGACATATGGATTAATGGAAAAGAATAGAGAGCCCAGAAATAAACCCACAGACCTAAAGTCAATTAATCTTCAACAAAGGAGGCAAAAATATACAATAGAGAAAAGACAGTCTCTTAAGAAAGTGGTGTTGGGAAAACTGGACAGCAGCATGTACATCAATGAAGTTAGCACACTCCCTCACACCATACACAAAAATATACTCAAAATAGTTTAAAGACTTAAATTTAAGACAAGACATGATAAACCTCTTAGAAGAAAACATAGGCAAAACATTCTCTAACATAAATCTTAGCAATGTTCTCCTAGAGCAGTCTACCCAGGCAATAGAAACAAAAACAAAAGTTAACAAATGGGACCTACTTAAGCATATAAGCTTTTGCACAGCAAAGGAAACCATAAGCAAAACAAAACAACAACCTATGGAATGGGAGAAAATATTTGTAAATGAAACAATGACAAAGGTTTAATTTCCAGAATATATAAACAGGTCATAAAACTTAATAACAAAAAACAAACAACCCAATCCAAAAATGAGCAGAAGACTTAAACAAGCAATTCTCCAATGAAGACATACAAGTGGCCAAAAGGTACATGAAAAAATGCTCAATATCACTAATTATGAGGGAAATGCAAACCAAAACTACAATGAGATATCATCTCACACAAGTCACAATGGCCATCATTCAAAAATCCACCAACAATAAATGCTGGAGAGGGTGTGGAGAAAAGGGAACCCTCCTACATTGTTGGTAGGAATGTAGTTTGGTATGGCCATTATGGAAAACAGTACGGAGATTCCTTAAAAAACCAAAAGTAGACTTACTATATGATCCAGCAATCCCACTCCTGGGCATATATCTGGAGGGAACTCCCGTGGTATATCAAATCCTACTCATCCTTTAAGGTCTAGTGCAAGTCCTTAGTCCTCATCCTTCAGAAAGTCTTTCCCCAGATTCAGCCAGGAGAAGTGGTGTCTCTTTCCCTAAACTGCCAAACGCTAACTCACATAGGCTTGTCTTGCATAGAATTTTCCTACCTTCCTGTCTTAACTGCCCAACTAGGTCAAAAGCAACCTAAAGGCAGGGACTAGTGTTCAACCACTAAGAATCCACAATGCTTAGTATGGTGCCCTACACAAAGCAAACTGTCATACATAATTATTGAATGAATGGATAATGACAAGAACAGCAATCATAACTGTCTGGTAATGTATTCATCTAACATTTTGTTTCATGTATTTTAAAGATTCATTCAAAACAAGAATGCCAGCCATTCTTTGTTTATTATAGTCACTTTTTGAAAGGTCCCCTAAAGTTGGTTGTTTCACTGAACAGGTTATAATTTATCCCCTTGGGTTTAAACTATATAATCCATCCTAGAAATTACACTTCAGAAAAAATAAGTGAAAAACACTCTGCTTCACTCAGCCTATTTGTATACCTGACACCCTTTTGTATCTCTGAGCAAGTCTGACTATCAATTCCTTTAAATCACTGGCAATCACTGGACCTCTGCATATTCCTCCTTGTAATGGAGTGCCGGTCCGCCTCAGCCTACATTGCTCTCTCCAGTTTCTCAGTACATATTCATGATTATCTACAATTGCCTCTTTTTCCCTCTTTAACATACACTATTGCCTAGCAGGTCTTTCACAAAGGAGATATTTATCACGTGCCTGATGATGCTTCCATTACACACAAAAGAGAAACATACTTCTGCTTCCTTCAATTTACATGACCATGTTTTCTGAACTAAAACCTACAAACCATAGTCTGATAATGAATTATTTGATATATGGCTCATGTCCTGAATTTAAAACATATAGCAGATCCTTACTAAAACATTATCAGTTTATTTAGAGACTGTGCATCATTTCTTGACTAATCACTATTCCCTTGCTGTTCTGTTATTCTTCAATAATAAAGAATTATATGGACGTGGTGCCAGCGCCAGAGAAAGAACTCTAAGGAAAACAAGTTCCAAATTTGATGTTGCCAAATTACCTTGCTACGTCAAATCTCATTTCTCCATTTACAAAGTGAGTATTCTAGTCTAGATTAGGATCACAAACTCAAATGCCTGCAGGAGCCAGACAGGTACTACAGATGATTGGAGTGGGTTTGGCTGGGAGGACAATACGGAGTGGCAGAGATTGATGGAAACTGGAGAGCAGATGCCTGCTCCAAAGAAGA
This sequence comes from Camelus dromedarius, assembly GCF_036321535.1. Lineage (NCBI taxonomy): Eukaryota > Metazoa > Chordata > Mammalia > Artiodactyla > Camelidae > Camelus > Camelus dromedarius. The sequence continues at coordinate 73,952,668 of NC_087439.1, forward strand.
CAAGTGTTAAAGTGTTTAAATCCAGTCTATTGCCATGGAGGAATGTGGGACCAGTATGCCAGATCTTCTCACTTGTGTATAGGCTGATACTGTGTAGACTCAACCAAACACACCTGCAGGCCAGATGACACCTATGGCCCAACTGTTTGCAATCTCCAGTTTAGATGATCTTACTTTCTTACATAAAATTCTCTATGTGTTCTTCTCTGGATGCTTATTTTCCAAACTACTGAGATTTTATATTTTATCCATTTTTCAAGAAACTTAGCTGAAAGGGATTATCAGACAAAATGACATGGCAGATAACGCACAGTATATGAAATCAGAAGATGAATTCAAGTCCCTCTTTCATTCTTCAGAGCTGTATAGCTTTAGGCAAGTGGCTTATCTTTTTAGATAGAAACTGAAGTTTTCATCATCTGTAAAACAGGGATAATTCCGATCATTCTAACTTGTAGGGTGATGCTGATATTTGAATGCAATTGTGTAAATGGAAGCACTTGGTAAACTCTAAGCACTAAACAGCTCTTAGGAACGATTGCTGTGTTGTCTAACTCCCCAAAGACCAATTCAGGAGAAAAAAATAGATTCTGAGATTAGCCAAATACCACTTACTGTAAAAAATGAAAGAGAGACTTCTCAGGGGCCAACAACTATTTTGACGTTAAATTTATCAAAATTATTAAATTAAGTGAAATGTGGTGTCAAACCTTCAGGTAATTTGTAGCACACACACAGCGTAATCTGGTTTGGCCCATTTTAGTCTGTGAAGCATCCATTCCAATAACAAGGCAAAATCTACTCAGTTCAGGGTCTCTGGACAGATAGCCTGGTGGTAGGTAATCTTACAACTCAGAACTTAGAATGATACACAAGGACCTGCTGAGAATGACAGAATCCACACTGTGTGATGAGAGCTCTGAACAGTTTCCATAGCTGTAGGTCGATGAGGGATGTCGTAGAGTAGGATCTGGTATCAGTCCCCACTAGAAGAGCTTCAGTCCCGTCCAAATCCCCTTCTGCGGGTCCTACATTTGTTATTCCCAACTGTTCCAGGCAACCTCACTGCTAATCACAGAGAACCCTCAGAGTTCGCTGGTGAGCCCCGAGAAGAGCTAGGTAATTCTGTGGTCCACTCCCATGGCTCCTCACTTAAAGTGCGTTCTTCCATTCGTGCAAACCATGACACTTCGTTATATCAATTAAGCAATCCCCTGACAACAGCTTAGACCAGGGTTTGGCAAACTATTTCTGTAGAAGGTCGGACGGTAAATATTGCAGGCTTTATGGGCCGATGGGTCCCCGTGGCAACTGCGTTGCGGCGCCGGCGCGGAAGCAGCCCCAGACTCGACCTAAAAGAACGAGCGCGCTGTGCTGCGACGTAACGGAGATCTACCAAAAAGGCAGAAGGCCACAGTTCGCCAGTCCCTGCCTTGGACTATTCATTCACTTCATTCTGTGGGCTGTAGTCAATTTCAGATGGTATTGAACTTTTGAAGAATAATTATTTTTATAAACAGGGATAACAAGTAAAACAAAACACTGCAAGATACCCTACATAATGGATTTTGCTTTCTTCTCAAAGCAATCACCTACGAGGTGATTCTTTTGCTCCCTATCTTACAAGTGAGGAAACTGAGAAACAGCAAGCTTCCTAAACGGGCTCAGTTACACAGCCGGTGGATGACGCAGTCAGCATCTCCTCCCAGGGTTCTCTGAACCTACCTTGCCCTTTCACCAAAGCATTCAGCGGCCGGTGTGGTATGCTCAGGAATTTCTGAACGCCTCCAAAAATTCCTGAGCTAATCTGAGACATGGATACTCATTAAACTTTCATTAGAGAATGTTCAAAATGAAAGTGAGTATTAAAAAAATTTAGCTGGAATAAATCATGCAGCAGGAAGAGTAAGACTAAATTCCATTCACCATCCTTTTGTTTTAAATTGAGCCTATAAATTTTATTTACAAACCCTTTTGTAGAAGACGCCAGTGAACCAATCACAGGCCCATTTCTAATCCAGTAAACTTTTCTAGGTAGGAAATCATTTTTCTGGAATTTTCACTGGGACTTATTCTCTCTCGCTACAAACAATGTCACCAGAAACGTGTTTTTGCCTTCTCTTGTGCTTAAATTCGAAACAAAAATTCACTTTTCTAATCTAACAAAGTCAATATTATGGACCATGCAGGAGACAACCAACAAGATGAGAGAACCCCATTGTTAAAAAATTCAGATATTTAGTAGGGAGAAATTATGAACATGATACTCTTTTTATTGGGGATCTGGTAAACCATATTTAAATGGGTTTTTAATGTATTTTCTTAATATTGGTAAGTTTTCAGTGGATCTTAGATCATTTGTAAAATCTAACCGACTGGCTCTGATTCCCAAAGAAGTTAAAGCATGTTACTTCCTTAGAAATCAGAGCCAGTCACTATTGAAAGTTTTCTAACACATCCAAACATTACCATTTTAGTTGCTAGGAAAAATTAGCTTCAAATGTTTCTAAGATAACCAAATTTTTCTAACTACAAATTACCATAAGGGATAAATGTAAAATTCATGAAGTAATTAAAAAGAATTTCTTTGTCTTCAAATAAGCAATATACTTTTAACTTCTGAAATATATAAAGTAAAACATGTTGAAACAAAACATTAAAACATGTTTACATTTTCAAGAAATTGGCAAGTACCCATTTTCCACAGATCTGCTTAATCACTACACTAATAAAAACAAATCTAAAAAGTTCTTCAGCAAAGCAAGATTTGTGCCTTGATAACTGGATGAAGCTTAATATAAACACAACTGGTAGCTATGTTCCAGTTATGCTTCCCCTGAAGGGGTAGGGAAGATGCAACTGATAAAACAAAAATCAAAAACTTGTGAAATATAGTCAAACTTTTTAACTAGAAGATGCTGGGGTTTAACGCTATGTCATGATGAACTTTATTCATCTTTCTGTAATCCTGCGTGCATTTTGAGGATCTGCATATTACTTTAAAGACTAGATGCATAGTCCTGGAGTAAAAGCTGGCAGATGGCTTTCGAGCCAAACTACAAAATAGCCAAAATTCTATTTTCAGAGAACAATGGTAATTCTAACCACATCCCTCCAGGCCTCATACCAGCCTTTGATTCCCTTTGAAATAGTGTCCTTTTATCTTCTTTCTGTCTTCAGTGCCTAGCACAGGGTCTAGCAATAATGGTAAAAACAACAACTAATGTAATTTTATCCTTTCCATATGCCAGGCTCTGCGCCAATAACTCTTTTACAGAAAATGCTTATTTAAAGCCTCAAAACAACCCGATACAACTAAGTGCTAAGCAAATTTTAAATAAATGAAAAATATATATTCACCTATATAGTTGTAATCATAATGGAAATGAAATAAGGAGTTCTCTCTAGCAAGGGGTGCCTTAGCAAGTCCATTTATAAACACGATGCAAATAACCACTGCCCTCCCTAACTCCTCACATGGACAGAGGTGTAACATGGGGGGAAAATATTTCACTAACGATGAACTAAAAGTCTATCCTATCAAAGTGGTTAATTTGTAAGCCAATTTTTAAATATTTCTCTTTAAAATTAAGCAGCCATTTAGCTAAGAGAAGGATCATACTTTAAAAGTCAGACAAGTAAAACTGTTAAAGGAAAAATATTAATATTTAAAATGCTTGAATCAACAAATTGTTGAGGCTCTCCTTTTTCTAAAGAGAAGCCAGTTGACTCGGATGGAAGCAAGTTCATTCAAGGCTCCAAGCCTGGCTCGTATTATGCTGAGCTAGTCATTCAACACGCATCTTTGGATCACAGCTACTCTCTCAACAGCTCAGGCTACTGCATATTCATATTACAAAAGGAACCAAAACAACAGTGAGGCCCACTTAAAATATGAAGTGTATATTAAAGTTTGTATATGTGAGAGTCCCATAACTGATCATTATCCAGAATGCCAGCAATCTTCAAACTTCTGAGACCTATAAAATTCTAGGAACATAATTTGGATTAAACTGCAGGAAACGGCAAGAGTTGGCCAAGTACCAGATGAAACAGACAGAAAGAAAGAAGTCAGAAAAAGGAAAAAAGAAGATTGATTTCTTAGAAAGCATGTGGAAGGGTTTTTTAAATTATTGTGGTAAGAACCTACTGTGAAATCTACCTTCAACAGTTTTTAAGTGCATAATATAGTATCATTAACTACAGACACAATGCTGCACAACAGATCTCTAGAATTTACTCATCTTGTGTAACTGAAACCTGTATCACAGTGAATAGCAACTCCCCATTTCTCCCTCCTCCAGCCCCTGGCAGCCACCTTCTACTCTCTGCTTCTACCAGCTTTATATTTTAGATGCCTCATATAAGTGGAATCATATAGTACTCATCCTTCAGTGACTAGTTTATTTCATTTAGCATAATGTCTTTTAGGTTCATCCATTTTGTCACATATGCCAGGACTTCTCTATTTTTCAGGCTGAACAATATCCCACTGTGTGGGATATATATATATACACATACCACATTTTCTTTATCCATTCATCCATTGATGGACATTTTTGTTTGTTTGTTTCTATGGGGGAAGTTTAAAGATAGTTAAAAGTAAAAGTCTTCTTTACTGTCCTTCAGCAAATTCCTAACTGTTCTCTGGGACTATGCACTTAACTTTGGAAAGTGTTTAGGCATCAGTGGAAGTGGAAATAATGCAAAAATAAGAACCCAAAAAGATAGCAGAAATACACAGGGCCACTTAATGTCCTTTGTCTTTTTGTTTTGTCAGATTTAGACTTCTGTCTATGTTACAGACTGAATATTTCTATCCCCCCAAAATTCCTATGTTGAAGCCCTAACTCCAGTGTGGCTGTATTTGGAGACAGGGCCTCTAAGGAAGTATTTAAAGATAAATATGGTCATGGGGTGGGGGCCCCTGATCCCAGAGGATCAGCATCCTTATAAAAAAAGACACAGAGAGCTCACTCATTAGCTCTCTCCATATGCACACACCAAGCGAAGACCATGTGAGCTACAGAGAGAAGGCAGCCATCTGTAATCCCAATAGAGAGCTCTCACTAGACACCAACTCTACTCGTGCCTTAATCTTGGCCTTCCAGTCTCCAAAACCATAGGAAAATAAATTTCTATTATTTAAGTCACCCAGTTGATAGTAATTTGTTATGGCAGCCCAAGCTGTCTAATGTAATATATGTGCAAATTCTATTGGTCAAAGCATGTCATTTTTAATAAAAATTCAGGCAGAAATTAATTTCTTCATTAATTTGGTAAGCCAAATATAATAACAAGAGTTTTTACTTTCCCATGGTTAAATACAAACTGCCAAAATAAATTAAGCCATTGCTCCTTAAGACAAAAGAATATAATTGAATTTAAAATTTATAATTATATTACAAAGCCTCCTTTTTAATTTAAAATGATCAAAATCTTTAGATAAAATTATAAATGCAAAGTTCCAGGAAAACACACAAGTCTGCCAAGAAATGCTACCCAGAATCCCATGACTTCAAGGCTGTGACTTTGGAAAGACCTTTGGCCTTTCTTCCTCTGCAAACTAGGAAAACTGAATCAGAAGATCCCTGCTCAGCTACTTTTCTGTAGTATGGTATTAATTTTTCACCATGCCCCTAGTTTGAGAGGTCTTTCTACATGGATTTCTTTTATTGATTGCTATAGATAAATTCATTTTTGAAAGCAGAGACTCCTTTCGAGAACAGACGTATCAGGCCTTTAGTCATCACAGTCTCATCAAAAACTCTGAGAGTAGGGAGGGAAATAAAGTTAGAATTCCAGCTACTAGCCATCATGGTTGCCCTAAATGATTGACAAAGAGTAATGGCTATGTGTCAATATGATTTATTTGCCAAATACCTATGTAGAAGAGGAAACAATGGATTTAAAAGGGATGGCTTATACTTGCTTGCACTTGAGCACTTTCTCATTAATAATTTAGTCTGAGCAGGTGAGCAGGTAAAGCAGGCATATCTCTATGATTTTGCTCTTTTTGATCAAAAACTCCATTTTAAAATCAGAATCATTTCTTTACATTTGTTTTCATATAATTTCCCTGATAACCTTCACTATACATCAGTGATTAGCAATGAGGTGTAACCCCCCCAACCCCCACCCACAGGAGCTAAGCAGGTGTCTTAATGTACATTGAAGCTCTTTTGCCCTAACCTTACAGCGTACAGGAAGAACTACTGCTGGTTTGATTGACTGTAGGTGGACTGAGGTGTGATATATTTGAGGGCTAGCAAACATGATCTCAATCCTTAAGAAAAGTCTATATTCTTTTAGCATTAAAAGAAAATAAAAGAAAATGTTTAATTTGCTTAAACTAGAATCTCCCTCCTCCAGATCCCTTGATAGCTGACTCCTTCACAATTCAGCTCAAATGTAACCTCAGAGAGCCTTCTCCAACCATTCTCACCAAAGTACCAACCCACCACCTGAGTCATTTGCCACTGTATTACCCTGTTTAATTTCCTTCATAGAATTTATCACCACTTATCTTACAGGATTTTGTTAACCCTTACAGGGTTAACATTTTAAATCCACGTTAAACACTGAAATAGGGCCTGACACATAATAAAAACGCAATAGTATTAGCTACTATAGGACATTATCTTGTTTATTTACTTTTTATTGTCCCCCTACTGTTACTTTCCCTGCTATCTTTCCAGTGCGTAGGACACTGCCCAGTACATAGAAGGTGCTTAATAAATTGTTAAATAAATTAATTGCATTCTTCTCTCACCCATCATTAAGTCACAGCTGAGTGAACTCATATATTCATTCTCTCATTTGAACATTTAAAATGAAATTTTTATGTCAGAAGCAGTGTGACAGGATACAAGAAATTTAATAAGTGAGTCTGAGTCCTTACTGGGGGAACCAAAGCACATCAATAGATAATTATGTTACAATATGGTATGGAAACAAAAGAAAGGCATAAATCAAATACCTGGTATGTTTAGAAATCTCCCAGACATCAACTGCCATTTACTTGCTGGAATCTCCCCAAAGTATATTTCATCTGAGCTCTTGATCCATATATCTCATTGTTTGCTGGACACATCCACTCAGATATCCCAGCGGCACCTCAAAGCTGAATTCATACTTCCCATCTGGTCTGCTCTCTTCTTTAGATGTCTCTATAGATGTTCGCATAGCTCTTGTGTCACTAAGGCAGAAACCTGGGGTGCATGCTCCTCTCTTCCACTTTGTGCATTCCACCATAGCTAAGCCTTAGTTTCTTCTAATGCATTGGGTTCTCTCAAATTTGATCCCTTCCATTCCCTCTGTATTTTCATTTTCTTGTACATTTCCCTGCACAGCCTCTCACAGTCCAACTGGAAGGACATACAGGTCATTGTACCCCAGCATTTTTCACCACCTGGATTTCAGTACATGAATGAATAAATGAATTAATAAATGATATAAGAAAACAGAAAAAGAACCACTCTCTTTGAGAGTGTCAGGAAAGACCTCACAGACAAGGTGATATTTGAGCTGGTTTTAAATGATCAATAGGAATTGGCCAGGGTAAGAAATGAGGAAGATGTTTCAGGTCTCAGAAGATCACAGGCTTTTCTGGGAGTAGTGAAATACTCAGCATGGCCAGGATAGCTGAATAAGTGGCAAGAGATGAACCGGAGGAAAGCAACTGGGAATCTAAAGGGAACTTGAGGTCCCACAGGTGAATTTGGATTTAACTTCTAGAAGCAACAGAGAGTCAGAAAATGTGTACAAGCAGAGGAGTGGCATCACCATTTTGTGTTGGGTAGAGACAACCCTGCCACAGACAGACAGCAGTGGGAAGAAGCTGGTGGCAGAGACGTAGTGAGGGTCAGGAATGAGGCGGCAGCAGTGGAAATGAAGATAAGGAGACAGATTTCATAGGTATTTTAAAGGTAGAATCAATAGAGTTGTGGGACGTTAGAAAAAACTGGGTACCTACCTCAAAGCTAACTCAGTGATATTTGTTTAAGTCTTTTTTGCTGTTTCGTAACTTAAAAACTATATTAAAACTGAAAAGACACAAACAACCTCATATTGATAGAACTAGATACCCAGGGGAACAATTTTCACTAAAGAGTTTGGGCACTCTCCAGGCAAAATTAAGTACAGTCCCAAACGGCCCCAAAGCCGGATGTCGTCTAAGCACATAACAGATACTTTTAGCTTTGGAAGGATCAGAGGCCAGAAAAAAAGTCTAAACAACAACTAAAATAACCAAACACCAAGCACTTGAAGGACTTTTCAAGTTATATTAGTGGGAAATACTGAAAACTGGGGCTACAGAGCAATCAATAGTGGAGATATATAAAAATAATCAGACAAAATTAAAAATGGCCTAAGATAATCAACTTCAAAATTCAGAAAAACTACCATTTCCCCCTGGGAATGAGAGAGATCAGAAAAGCTTTCACAGTAAGTGACACTGGAGTTAGAGCTTAAAGTGTGTAGTAATTTCACTTGCAATGCTGAGGGGAAGTCCCCTTCAGCAAAAGGGAACAAAGACAGAGGTGGGAAAATCTGGGTAGCACTGAAGGAATGGCCAGGGGTTTCCAGTTTGATTGACTCATTGGATACATGAACAGGAATAATGAAATTTAAGACTGAAAATGTAGGATGGGGCCAGGTCATGATGGACCTTGAATGACACATGAAGGAGTATGAACTTGAGGGACCCACTAGAGGTGGGCTGAACAAAAAAGCTCAACATCATGCTTCAAGAAGAGTCCCTTGTTGGGCAGGTAAACTGGAGTGAATGGGTGGGACAACTGAGTGCAGGCAACAGGAGCAGAAATGGAAGAAAATTTTGAAATAAAAAAAAAAAAAAAAAAAGAGAGAGACAGTAGGTAGGGCTTAACAAGATTGGGATTGGAAAAGACTCAGACTAGTCCCAGTGGGGAAATCAACTGGAAGCTAATTAGCAATGAGATCACAGTGGAGCCAGAGAAGGTCTAATTGAAGGGTTGATATTTGTGGTAAGATCAATCAGAATCAATTTTTCTGCTGAGTCTTATCTCTGGCCCCTGGAACCGCAGCAGCTGTGCTGCAGACGATAACTAGTCACACTGAAGCTGACCTAATAGGAGCAACAGGGTGGAGGGAGAATGGAAAGACCCCAGGTCTCTGAAGATATTATTGAGTTACTGATTGAATTAACCATGGGATTTGGGGCCATGTGCTAAAATGTTACAATAAATTTTCCTTATTGTAAAAAAAATCAGAGTTTATGACTTTTTGTTTTTATGCAGTGATGTGAGAGCAGGAGTAGAGAAATCGAGATGGTGAAGCCTACTCAGAATTGAAGATTTGCAGAGCAAGTAAAACAGGCCTGGGGACTAGAGCCTGAAGGCCGTGAAGCTAGCAAGAACCAAGCTTAAATGGCACACCAAAAGGTCCACATGGACCAGGAGGCAAGGGAAGAGGCAAGTTGCTGTTTCAGTGAAAATAAAGCCAAGATTCAACAGGAGAAAAGATGGAGAAGAGGCAGAACCACAACTGATACTGTCTGAGATCATTTCACACGAGGGGTGCAGCTGTGCTTATAAGGAGCAAGCGTGTCAGAGAAACAAACTTGCTTCAGGTTCAGAAACCAGAGATCTCTGAGGACAGGGACTGAAACACTGGATAAGTGTTCAGGTTCCTGAAGATGACAGGAGAAAGAGAAGAAGACAGCAGAAGCAGACTCTTCATGGGGTGAGAAGAAGCACAAGGTATGAGTTGAATATAAGATGGAAAAAGCGTGGGATCGAGAGGTGCTCAAAACACAAGTCCTTGAAAGACAATGAACAAACAACAGTCTGGATGTGATGGTGGGAAGCAGGAAATTTGCTGACCCCTGCTCCTCACTCTGAGAGCCAGAGAAAGTGGACGAAGGGACCACTAGTGACGAATTTGGCTCACGAACTTAACTTAGACTAAAGCCAAGACTGAGTTTTAGCAAGAATGTAGGGAAATGTTGAAAGGAAAGGTTAAGAATATTAAGTCTGTTTAACTAGTATAATACTAGGGTATAGCAGAGGGCATGGCTGGGAGAAGGCAGGTATGGCCTGGGGAGCTGGGGCTGAAATCTACAGACAGAAAGCAGAAGCATCAGAGGTGGGCACGTGTACCTTGGTCAAGCATTTTTAAAGAGAGAAAATGTGGGTGGCTTCTAGTTGAAGGTTTGGCCAGGAAGACATAAAAGGGTTGATAGGGGAAAATGGGACTGGCAATTTTGGTCATTTAACAGCCGGGCAAAATAAAAACTGTAAATAAATCTGGAATTAGGTAGATCTAGACCTGAGTCCTGACTCCACCATTCACTAGCCACGTGACCTCATGCTTCTGGTACCTCATTGTTAAAACGGACATAAAAATGCTGACTTTGCAGGGGTTTCAATAAAATTTCAGGATAATCTATGGACCATTTAGTGGTCACTCATTCAGGTGAAGCATAACCTATGACCACAGCTTGCTTCCAAGCTGCGAGGCCTGCCAGTGCAAAGAGCTTCTGAAGGAACACCTCAGGGTGAGTGAGGCATAAGAATCCCACCGACGGCATTCCTGCCAAAGTACACGATACCATTAGAGATGACAGCTACTGACTTAGCAATGAAAACAATGAAAATTCCGAATTAAACTCTCAATAATTCAGCAGCTGAGCCTAAAAAGACCTGAAGAGGAACTTCACACATGTGGCCACAGAGGTACACATTGTGCTCTGTATTTTGTTTATTCAGTGAGTCAGCCTATTATCAGCACTTGCAAATTAACTCTAATTATCAGATAAAAGTGGTTACTCTAATTGCCTGATAATCAACTACTACAAAAAGCCTAAGTAATAAGTAATAATTACCATATCATTTCATAAAGGAGATTTTTTATTTTCCTGACTGAAAGTACGACACACTCAAGATAAATTATGAGACTAGTTTACAATTTTATGTAGCTCTTCACAATTCATCTTAGGTCTATGCTAGTGAGTCCCAAATTTAAACCTCCTGTCCAGACCTTTCCACTGAGGCCCAAAAGCCCTCTCTGACACCACTTCTTCAATATTTGTCAGGCCATTCCAACTTAGCACGGCAAAAATAGCAGCCCCTCCCCAGGCCTCCCCCTCCTCAGTAAGTGGCACCACCATTCACCCAGTTATTAAAGCCCCGAAACACAGGAAACATCTTTGATTTATACTTTTTCTTATTGTCCTACAAGCGTCCATTTACAAGCCCTGAGAGCTCCCCCCTAAAATATGTCCCAAGGCCATGACATTCCTTTCCTTTCCTTCCCAGTGGCAAATCTCATCTAAATCACCATCATCTCTCACCTGGACTGCTGGATTACTAGCTCCCTACCATTCTCCCTACTCTTTCACCATCCATTCTCCACCAAACAGCCAGAGGAACCATAAAAAGTACAAATCAGATGGTACCATTCTCTCGCTGAAACCCGCCAGTGATTTACTGCTCTTGCGATGAAATCCAGACCTTTCCCTACAAGGTTCGCCTGATGTCACACCTACCTCAACTCCAGTCACTCTCCCCGCTACATATGGCACTCTGGCCACACTGGCCTTCCTTCTGTTCTGTGAATGTGTGAAGCTCGTCCTCACCTTTCCCTTGTTAGTCCTTCTGCCTGGAAGAGCCTAACACCAGACCTTTTCATGGCTGTTTCCTCCTTTTCACCAAGGAGGAAAGAGCAACTCCTCAACGACGCTGTCCCGATCTTAATTAGTATCTCCTTCTAGTCTTTCTCTGTTGAATTGTACTGTTTTATTTTTTCATATTTGTTGTTGCCAAGATGGCATATAGTAATCACTCAGTCAGTATAGAATTAATGAATAAACCACGCACAATTTTTCTTAAAGTATCATCCTAACTTGGGACAATCCAGTCTCAAAGTCACCTGGAACTCACCTTCAAACATATAAGGAAAATATATATATGTGTGTGTATGTATAACTGAGTCATTGTGCTGTACAGCAGAAACTAACACAAAATTGTAAATCAACTATACTTCCATTTAAAAAAAAAAAAAAGGTTGCTCAAAAATCTTCAGGAGTGACTCCCATCAGCTCCCAAATTGATATGAAGAGATGGAGGTAAAAGTCTCAGAGCAAAATGCACTTGTAATCTCATGCAGCTTCACAGTTCGTATCTGCATCCACTCTTCTGGCTAAGAGCCTCTCATAGCAGCTAGGAGTCTCCTGACAAAGACCCAGACTGTGTTTCTTGAAGAACCTAAGCAGCCCCTCACCCCAGGCAGGCAGAGTCACCAGCAGTAGGGCGGCTCCAAGAAGGCTTGGGGGCAAGGGACATTTGCCCCTGCAACAGGGAATATTGCTGAATCTCATATTCTGAATTTCTCTGTATCTTGTAGAAACAGACATAAAGCTGTAGTGGTTGGATTCTTCCTGTCAATCACCATGACTCTAGTGACAACCCTACAAAGGCTTTCAAAATGTGCTGAGAACTTGAAGGGGCTTTGTGACAGGTCATAGTTCTAGGCAATGCTGTAAAGCATGTCACCTACAATGCTTTTCACACCACAGAAGAATTTGACCTTAGTCAAAAAAAATTTTTTTTTGCTGACATATATCAAATGGTATACAAATATGCCACAAATAATAAAATAGTTTGTTTTACTTTTAAAAATAAAATCTTAGAAAGACCAGGTTTTACAACCCAAATCCTCCAGATTAGATAAACAAGTAAAATGGGACCCAGAAAGTTTAAATGACTTGCTCAAGATCCCCCAGCAATTCAGAATGTTTTTCATACACAAGATCTTATCTTTTGCATTTTTAAAGGTAGAGAAAAGTGAACAGATCGTGAAGGATAATTTCTTTATTTTGCTCTTGCTCAAGGGTTCAGTACAATTAACCTTATGAAGACGTTTTCTGAGGTTGTCAGACATGTAATTGAATTCAACAAGGTCACAATCTCTTAAGGGAAAGAAAAACCTCCTTTTCTCATCTCACATCTTGCTACATTTTGTTTTTCCTTTTCTCTTGCTACATGTAATTTTTTGAAGTAGAATGCCTTCACACTAAATTTATCTTGGAAAGATTTTCCAAGAAAATAGAGTTCCAAGTTTTCCTGATATTGCAAAACAAACCTCATATTTGCCTTTCTTTGACAAAACTTGGCAGCATGCCTCGAAAACTGACATTATTCAGCGTGTGCCCTTGTGGCATAATTCCCAAATCCTCTATAATCTTACAAAAGCATTTTCTTTCTTTCCAAAGAAATGTTCACTTTCAGATAAGATGTTTCCATGAGCTGAACCAACTATTTCCCTTTGTCAGTTAGGAAGTCAACTGGAACCTAATTCAGGGAGGAGACTACCACACCTGTGAATATGTCCATTTAAAATATTCCCTGATTACTGAAATGAATGTGTTCAAGCAGTACATTACCTCCCTGATTCTGATTACCTCCCCCTTCTAATTTTTTTTTTTTTGTGTTCACAACACTGTTCACTGATTTTTTTCATTTTTATTGAAATATAGTTAACATACAATATTATGTTAGTTTCAGGTGTGCTACATAATGATTTGACATTTGCATAAATTATAAAATGTTCACCATGATAAGTCTAGTAACCATGTGTCCCCATACAAAGTGATCACAATATTATTGACCATGTCCTTTATGGTGTAGATTACACCCCCATGACTTTTTTATTATATAACTGGAGGTCTGTACATCTTAATCCTCTTCACCTATTTTGCTCACCTCTTTCATTCTCTTTTTTTATTTATAATAATTTGACAGTTGCTTTAATAGAATGCAAACAATATAGACAACTTCTGGGTTGGGTCCTTAAACTTTGTCATGATGTTACTCATAAACATAAAAACGCTGGAGCAAGATTGTTTACTGATTACACAAACGATAAGTGCTCATTTGGGAAAAAATTCAAAATGTGTAACAAGAAAGTAAAAATCACCTGCAATTCAGCTACCATTCAGAAAGAGAATCATCACTAATATTTTGGTAAGTGACATGTTGTACATCTTACTATGCACATACACATACGATTTTATGCAAATGGAATCATATATAAGTTGGTTTGTGGATAAGTCTTTGCTTATTCTACAGTCTCCCCTTCCCCTGGTCCACCTCTCGCTCCCCTCCTTCCCCGATGGAACAGTTTAGCATTTGTCTTTCCATAATACCCGCTTCATACACTTTTATGCCAATAGCTATAAAGTATTGAGTGCTTAAAATTTTTTCTAGCATCTTTGTTACCTCCCATTTCCTCCACCTTTGATCTTTTAAAGATTTGTCATTGCCTCAGGGGCCCCTTCACCGCCTATTTCGCTTTGTCTCACTCATCTAGAAACTGAAAGCCCTGTCTCCTCACACAAGGGGTCCTCCACACCTGACGTTGCAGAAGGTCCTTGAGGCTGCTCTGTGTCTCCCTTTCTTCTTCTTTCTGACTTGTAGCACAAGGCCTCATGAAAAGGGCAGGACAATACAATAAATAATATAAATGGATGCCATGGTCAAATAAATAAAGGTCACAATTATACTGAACAAACAGGGACTACTTGGTTATTTTTACGAAGATAAGAAAATGCTAGTCATAAAAGAGAGACCTCACTAAAAATTTGATCAGGACAAATATTTAATGATCATAAATCCAGAATTTTTATAGTGTGTTACATTTGTAAAACTTAACAAATATACATTAAAAACATAGAATTTAATACTCTGATGGTTTTAAAAAATTAGGGATTTTATTCTTTAGCTAATGGACCTAAAAGGGGATTACTAAAAAATACAAATAAACTTCATGCTGAAGATTGCATTATTTTTAGTGTTAGGTTAAATATGAATGGGGAACAAGTACACTCATTAAACTTATACTTGTCTACCATATCTCATATCCCAGACACTGATAGATGTGGGAAAATAAAGGTGAAGCAGACAGAGCTCCTGTCTTCAATAAGCTTATGGTTCAGTGCATACCGTCTGAAAGATAATGCAAGCCATGTGTGTAATTTTTTAAGATGTCAAAGGAAACAGGTGAAATTAATTTTAATAATACGTTTTATTTAACCCAATACATCCAAAATATTATTTCAACATGTAAAGAACATTTTTAAATTACTAATGAGATATTTTACATACTTTTTGCATACCAAATCTTCAAAATCCAGTGTGTGTTTTATACTGATAGCACATCTCAACTGGACCAGCCATATTTCAAGGACTACTGTATTGGAAGCACGGGTTTAGTGCATCTGTCATAACAGGCCAGGTTATGCCATGTACAAATAACCCAACATCTCAGCTGCTTAAAGCATCAAAAATATATTTCTCACTCAAGCTATATGTCCTCTGCAGGTCAGCAGGGGAGCTCTGGTTTTGGCAGTCATTCAGGGACTGGGGCACCATCTCAACAAAAGATCATAGTAAAGGAAGGAAAAGCAGGAGTTGAACACCGGCTACCAAGCGCTTCCATGAAAGTGACATGCGTGACTTCTGCGCCAAAGGGAGTCCTCTAACCGAGGTGGCGGGAAGTGCAATCCTATCACCTGCCCAGAAAGCTGAGAGCTGAAATATTTGCTGCCCAACACCAGTGATTACCACATCTCTTAGGTAAACACCAGGAGTCAAACAATATGAAAAGCAAGACGGGAGATAAAGGGGGAAATAGCTAGAGCTAAGCTACAACAGGGGGTGAAAGGTGATGAGAGCACTCAGCAAGGGACAGATAAGATGCCACAGGAGTTCAGGAGAGAGCACAGTTACTTCTGGCACCAATAGAGAAGCAGCTATAAATAGTTAGTACTTGCTTGGAACTACCTTACACATCTGGAAGACAGTCCCACCTAATTAACTCAGAGGCCAGCCTTGAGAAACCAGATATCTCTCATCTCTATTACAGAGTACCAAATGTCACTGCACACACCCTGTGAAAATGTACAGTACAATCTATACTGGACTCAAATATGCACTTTGAGGGTAATTCTGTGTAAAATGGCCTTTTAAACCACTTATTCTGAAATTATAAAACAGCTGTCTCTGAACCAGCCATCAGATCACCCGGACCATTCTAACATCTCAGAGAAGGGGGAGGGAGGGGAGTAATCTGCAGTGACTAACACTGCACCATGTTCTGGAAGCCTCCAGCAGAATAAGAAATGCAAAGGAAAACCAAACATAGCATCAAAAAGACAATTTCAATTTCCTAAGCAATATCCCGGAAAGTCACTGAGAGACTTTGGTTGAGAAGCCTTCTCCTTTGCCTTTATACACCATTTGGAGAGGTGTTAGCTATACCTGGGGATATTTTAGATATTACAGAGCTATGAGATTATTGCATTAAAAAGCACCCAGAAATGCAGAACTGCTGGATGCCACCTTCCCAGGAATACCTCATGGAAAACAGAAGGCAGCTTATCCTCACAAGTCTGCAAAGGTGGATGGGTTCAGTAATATAAACTCCAGAAAAAGAATTATATCTTGTAGAATATCTACCGATTTGCTGTACATTGCATAAGACATGTCCCATTCTGTCAATCATTAAAGGGAGCACATTACATATGCAAAATAACTCACAGTATTTCTCATCAAATACAACCTTATCCCCAAAACCATATCTTCACCCAGTTACCAAATGGCAGATAATTCTGTATTAACCCTGGAAATGACAGGGTCACCAATGTATAATCCAGAAAAAAAAACCAAAAACAATTTGCAGAATATCCACTGACCTACCTTGTTACAGAAGATGCATCTTATTCTGTCAATCATTTAAGATTAAAGTGTATTAGATACTTATGATAACATACAGAATTTCTCACAAGAAGAAACCTTGTTCTCAAATTCTTTTCACACAAAAACCAAACATTAGATAATTATTAAGGTTTTATACAAATGTCAATATTGCTGTTCTTTAAAAATGCGTATGTAATAGAATATTTAATGTATTTAACATAATTTTCAATAAGGCCATAAGAATGTGCAAAGTATTGCCATGAAGTAGGTACCTCTGATTACCTCCTGCATCTCAAATACAGTCACATCTGAGACTATGAACAATGTCATAATTACAGAACCAAGAAAAACCTATTGCCCTTCCAGCCTTTCACTGACTTTGACAGTGGCATCAGTTAACACTGTGAGTCGCAAAGAGAATAAGATATAGTTCCCTACCTCCAGCTCTGCGGAGAGAAAAGGCACATACCCATGAAAAGGTAAGTTAAACGGAGAGAGATTGCTTTAATTAAGGTGCTCGAAAGACATCCTATAGGAAGCAGAAGGTGAGCTGACTCAAAAGATTCCAACAGCCAAGAAGACAGAAGAGCATTCTGGGAAAAATAAAAGTTCAAAATGCAAAGTATATGCTGAAACAACTGGATATCCATATACAGAAGAATGAAATTGGACCCCTAGAAAAATTAACCCAAAATAGATTAAAAAGACATAAATATAAGAGCTAAAACTATAAAATTCTTAGAAGAAAACAGAGCGGTAAATCTTCATGACCTCAGGTTAGGCAATGGCTTTTTAATGATGACAACTGAAGCACATGCAACTAAAGAAAAAATAGGTATGTTGAATGTCATTAAAATTAAAAACTTTTGTGCTTCACCATTAAGAAGTGAAATGACAACCCACAAAAGGAGAGAAAATATTGACTCATATAATGTTTATCTGGAATACATAAAGAACTCTCACAACACAGTAACAGAAACAATCCATTTTAAATGTGAGCAAAGAATCTGAATAAATTTTCCCCGAATTTCTCCAGAGAAGATACACAAATGACCAGAAAGCTCAAGGAAAAATGCCCAACATCATTAGTCATCAGGGAAACCAAACCAAAACCACAATGCAATACCACTTCACATGGCTATAACCAAAAAACAGATAATAATGAGGCAAGATAATAATGGCAAGGATGTGGAGAAATTAGTACCCTAAGCCACTGTGGCTGGTGAGAATATTAAATGGTACAGCTGCTTTGGAAAACAATCTAGTACTTTCTCAAAAAGTCAAACATAGAATAAACATATGACCCAGCGATTCCACTCCTAGGTATACACACAAGAGAAATCTTGGGTCCACACAAAAACTTGAATATGAATGTTCACAGCAGCATGTTCATAATAGCACCAAATTAGAAACAACCCAAATTTCCATCAACTGATGAGTGGATAAAAAATATGATATATTCATACAAGAAAATATTATTTGGCAATAGAAAGAAATGAAGTATTGATACTTGCTACAACATGGATAAACTTTAAACACATTATGCTAAGTGAAAGAAGCTAGTCACAAAAGACCATACACAGTATGGTTCTATTTATTTGAAAGGTCCAGAATAGGCAAATCTATAGCAATAGAGAATAGATTAGTGGCTTGCAGAAAGGTGAGTGGAGGGCAGAAGGGAAGCGACTGCTAATGAGCATGATTTTCTTGGAGAGGTGAGATGAGAACGTTCTAAAAATGATTGCGGGTGGTTGCACAACTCTGTAAATACACTAAAAACGACTGAGTTGTACACTTTACATAGGTGAATTGTGTGTTTATGAGAATTTTATCAGAATAAAACAGTTCTTTTTAAAAAAAATGCATGCGTGTTTATAGAGAACCATAAATAGACCATTCTGATCAGACAAAGTAATGTTGATAGTGAGGAATGGAAACTGAAACTGGAAAACTAAGCTGCCCCTGTGGTGTGCAGGCAGCCTTTCCATGCAAAGAAAAGGAGTTTGTACTGTATTGCTACCTTCCCAGCTGATTGCTTTAGGATAATATGTCAGGAAGAGTCCAAAACGTAGTAAGTATCCAAAATATGATAGCTATTCTTGTCATTATCATTATTAGGAGGTCCCTAATCATTCTTTGCAGTGTATACACCTCGCTGGGACGTCTGGACTGGCCTCTTGGGGCCTCCATGGTCTGAATTTTATGTGACCACTTGGGCTTAAGCTCTCCCAAGACCAGAGGTGCATCCAACTTAATTCAACTTACTTGAAGGTTAAAAAAGATAAAGATAACAGAAAACAGTTTGATTTTTGGACTCCTGAGCAACAGAAAATAATTTCAAAGCCTAGAAATTCTAGAGCATAATGTCATGCACAAAAGCAATATATCCACTCATAAGTAAATAAGGCTTGTAAGTTATCTTGAGGTAACAGAATGTCACAGGAATGATAAGTGAAAGACACTTAAGCTACATTCACTAGAAGTTACTCAGCCAGACACATATCAGCAATGGGAAGGTGTGAGAGATTAGTGTGTGGAAGATAGTGGGCCTTACAAGGAAAAGGGAGAAACTGAAAGTCATCCAAGATAACTATACCAGCTTTGATGGACCAGGCCCTTTGAGCTACATGAGGGACCATGTAATTTTTTTCCCATGCTTCTCTCTATTGACAGAAGTACACGTATTTCAAAGTACAAATGCATTATATCAAAATAATTCAAAGTACACATGCATTATAAAATTCAGCATTTAAAGAGGTTTGACATTTTATTAATATTAAAAATAAACCAAGAGAGAAGATGTAATTTTCCCTCTAAGTTTCTTACCTTTTCATCTAGGACCATGAGGGAGACATAGCCTTTCTGAACAACTTTTTAACTGTCAAGTAGGTAATGAATACACATGTAAGTCATCAGAGTCACCAAAGAAACCCCTAAAATAAATTAACAAACCACACGGAAAGTGGTTTTCCTATCTTTGAGCAGACTAGTAGCTTCAGGTCTAATTACTCAGGTTAGACTGTATTCTAGTTGCTGGTATGTATCTAATGATACCCAGGTGACTTCTAAACTTAGGACAGCTGTCAACGAGTGAGCAGAAAGTGCTCTAACATAACATGGTGCTCTCCTGCACAACAGAAAAGCAGGGTTTCATAAGGCTGCAGGGACAAGTCCTCCCTGGGGTTCCACAGAGTCAACACCTGCTCAGCTTCCTGCCCTTCGAATTTCCAAGTTGAAGCAGCAACCTCCTCTTCCAAGTTTGCTTCTGCCCCAGATCCTAACACTACTGTAGGGCCAAGGCTGCATAAGAAATTAGTTGGCATTAGTCGGCACACAAAGAAGGGTGGTCCAGAAGAACTGTGAGTTGAAGCAAAAAACTAACCAGAGATTTTAAAAGCAGCATGGATAATCCACCTGTGGTTAGTCCAGTGGTAACACAGACAAACGTGTTACCATATGTGTTGCACTCTTCTTTAAATGCCCCAAACTGCACATGGCAACTCTGAGCCTCAGCAGTCTGCTCATGGGTGGTCTTTCCACTGATACCCTACTGACCCATCCATACGTGAACCATCTTTCCTTTTGCATCTATATATCTTTAATGGGAGAAGGAGGACAAGAATGAAGATAAAGGCATTGAGAACAAAATCTGCAAGCTATTCTGAGGACAGAGAGTCTTTTACAACTTATTTTTCTCTCATTTAGAAAGAAAAACTTTACTATACACTGTGCCATGTAAATTCCAAGGATGGTTTAATCACTTCTATTATCCCAAATACAAATTATTTATGTTTTTAATTATAGCAGAATTACTACTTTAAACAGACACAGTCTTCCTCCGAGTCCATTTATTTATTTTTCTAAAACACAATGTATTTCTTGTTACTTTCCACCCGTTACCTGAATGGAGAGGCAGGAAGTATCTTAGCCTTTGGGCCAAGAGAAAGCACCATTATTACCTATCCTTGTCAATCAAAAATAACCCTCTGAGGTCTAAAGTTTCATTTCCAAAACTACCTCTCACATAGAATCTATTATCTGGTTGAAGGAAAAAGATGTTAACCGCCATGGCCCTCGGACCTAAGCTTACTTTGTCTCTGAGCCAAACAAGACTACAGTTCCTAACAGAATGGCATAATAAGCAATCTTCCAGAGCTATAGTCAGTAATTTACTAAAATTACTCCAAAAGACAGCATAGGAAGCATAAAACTTTTGCTTAGTATAATATTTCTTTTTCTATGATTTAAAGGAAAAGGGATTTAAAAATAAACTACTAGGTGGATTGAAACATAAGAAAGCTACAAATCTATTCAAGATGAAATGGTTAGAGTTAATGATGGCCTTAATATGTTCAAAATTAATAGAAAGAAAAAGTAATAGGAAATGTTCTAAGAATGGAAAATCTAGAGGCAAGCACATGCCTCCCAAGCATAAAATCTTACATTAGACATTAAAACCTATGCATTCTCTCTCTGGATAATCTTCATGCAAATTATCCACAGGAATCCAAGTATCAAGAGAAAAACTCTGTATACAAAATTCAAATATACACTCTGGGAAAGGAAAACATTCTTGATGAGATGGAATACAGCAGCTATTTAGAGCTAACACATTAATGACTATTACAAACTATTATTGATTGGGATTAATAGAGTACCCAAATGTTGAATTCCAAAATAAAATCTGGAAACATTCCAGAATACTTCTAAAATTGTGTGTCCTATGGAGTATAAATACATAATCGAACACCATTTGCCAAGAAACTGACAAAGATTCTAACATTCCTGAATTATTTTTATGAAGAACAACTTTTAGAGAAACCACAATGCCATACATCTGAAATACATTTTTAAACACAGAAAAATAGAGCTTGTTTGCAAGCCATATGACTAATGGAATTAATTTTCAAGGCCCTGAAGAAAATTTGTATATATTTTGTCAAAAAAAAAAAAACAAAAACAACTTGACTATATGCATGTTAACATGAAAAAAAAGGATGTGGCTGGGTTAGCCATACTAAGCTGTTAGTAAAGAACATCCTGGTCGTCCAAGCCTCCCCCTTACTGTATCCGTTTTCCCTCTGCTATTTTCAGATCTGCAAGGCCCCTGGGTTTCGTCTTTTCCCTAGTCCCCCATCAAAATGTATTTGTGATATGGATCTAATATCACCACTTTGTTCCTGTGTCAATTTAGACCGTGTATTGCTACTCTCAGAGGTCTCTGCTTCCTTTCTCATGATAGAATAAAAGGCTGAACTTTCCTTCCCATTATGAAATAAAAGGCTTTGTCCCGGTCAAAGTCATTTCAGCATTCAGAGAGCAAATGGGAAGTTACGAAGCTATGTTACCTTTGACATCTTACTTTAAATAACTGTCCACTCTATTTTCCTATAAAGCCAGCCTGGCTAGAGGAAAGATAATTCTCACATTTGAAACTGTTTATTGAACTAATTCAACCCCATGCAAAATTAGCAGGTTCTCTTCTTACATCAACGTTCCTTCATCTTTGTATCTCTGAAGAAGCCAGTTCACAGTTTCTATCATCACCTACCAAAAAAGAGTATGCAGGAGAATAAAAGCAACGCTTTTATTAATTCAAAATAAGGTAGTGATCTGAGGAGCCCAGAGAGGGCAACCCTGGGAAGGGTGATAAACCACGCTGCTCACACAATGAAGAAATAGCTGTTTTCCAACCAGGCACAGGCTTTCATGTGCGTCAGGATCCTACTTCTCCCGCTGTCATTTTTAATCAGGAAGGTGGAGCTGCCACAGACATTTGGTTGCTGGTGACAAGGGTCAAAAACGCAAATGCCTACAGGCACTCAGAAGCTCACAGAAATGTCATGGACAGAGTAAGCGAGATGCAGGCGTGGTGGAGATCTGGGAGACAGCAAACCCCTCCAACAGGTGGCATCTGTGACTCAGCTACACTGTGGCCATGCAAGGGTGCCAGATCACTAATTTTTTTAAAAAGAAACCTAAAATACAGATATTCATGTGAAATTTTTTAGCAACTACTAGTAATGCAAATGTTTAAAAACACTAGATGGGGTAACTCTGGGTGAGCCAAGCTAAAGCCATCAGTTGTCAAGGTATGTCCCATTGGTCACCTGTTTGGTGCCTCTATTATATAGTTAAGATCAGCTAGCACAAACCCTGATGACTTTACCAATGGGGATTTTAACCTACGGAACCCAGAGGGATTAAGTGATATGATGGCTAATTTTATGTGTCAATTAGGAGGGTGTTTTTGGATGATATTAACATTTAAATCTGTGAATTTGGGGTAAAGCAGATTGCTCTCCATAATGTGAGTGGCCCTCATCCACTCATTTGAAGGTCTGCATAGAACAAAAAGAGTGGCCTCCATGAGCAAGAGAGAATTCTCCAGAAGACTGCTTTGGAACTTTGTCAGGTCTTCTAGTATCAAGCTTGCTGGCCCACACTACAGATTTTGGACTCACCAGCCTCCATAATCGTATAAGCCAATTATTTATAATAAATCTCTCTCTCTCCCTCTCTCTCTATTTGTGTATAAATATTTAAATATATTTTTTGTATATGTAAACCTAATACAGCTAATTTGGCCAAAGTCACAGAACTAGTTTAAGGAAATTTTTTAAAAATTGTTCTAACTCTTTCCCTAGACTATGTTCCAGTGTACTGTACTGGAGCAGGAGTCCTCGTGGAGAGGGACAACAGGATTAGGGCCACATCCTCGTGTGTGTATATGCATTACAACACCTGGAAACACCACATGCAACGCGTATTTCTCAGAGTGCAGCTGCAGCCCACAGAATCATGCAAAAGCTCATTTATATACTGATTCCTAGGTTTAGCTCCAGATGGGATGAATCCAGCTCTGTAGGACTGGGGCCCAGGCGTCAGCATCTCGGCAGCTCTCACAGATGACTCCTGTGCACATCAAAGTGTGAAGTCACTGGAGTAACTAAGAGGCGAAATAGAGTAGTAGTTAAGAGCAAGACTCTGGAGCCAGACTGCCTGGGTCTGAAGCCCGGTTCCACCACTTGCCAGTTACATGAGTGATCTTAGGCCAGTTACTTCTCCCCTGGTTCAAAGTAGAGTCCATTTCACACCTCACATCCCAGAGATGATGCCAGCTGTGAAGAAGGAAAGGTTGTAAACACTTATGCATAATTAGCATTTAATTAACGGTAGCTATTACTAGCCTCTCTCATCACAGGTGTCCTGGCACATTTTCAGTATCATGCTAATTGATATTATAGTAATGATCACAGTGGCACTTTAAAATCTTGAAAAACTTGCTAAAGCAAAGATTAGTGTGGTTATATGCTTCATTTTTTGCAAATTCTTTGTAACTTGGTAATTTGCATGTAACATCAACAATAACTTTCTAAAAATTAGAACATTTGTCAAGCCTGAATATAACATTTGACTGTAACAGGTAACAGAGTTTTCTGTGTATGTGTACCATGCAGTGTGAAGACAGTGAGAGAGACTTTCTTAGATAGCATGGTCTTTCTGCAGTCCACTGAGCCTCTTCTTTCTCTGTTTTTATAAGGGTGGAGGCTATATTTTATTTATGTTTTAGCTCTCCAGCCATTAGCTCAGACAGTCCCCATAACAGACATTCAAATGTAAATATTTGTTGAATTAAATTTTCACACTAATATAATGGCTTTGATCCAAGATTCTTTCACAAATTCTCATGATGATATCTAAAGAAGGATATGCATACAGAAGTCACAAAAGGACGCTAAAAATAATGTGGACACATGGAGTATTTATCTCCCCCACCAGAAAAAAGCCCAATTCACTCATCTTTCAATCTTTCATCCCACCCACCAAACTCAACCTGAGAGGAATTATCAGCTAATAAACTGATCCTGCACAAATACAGGCGCTAACACACAATTAAAGGGGAGCCATTCGAGAGAAAGTTAAGTGAGGCCAGAAATATGGTTGGCTTTTGGATCATTTAGAACTGGATGTAAATTAGTTCTAATGCAAAGAGATGCATTTGAATTTACATTTGAATATGAGAAGGTTAAAAGTAGAACGGGTCTGCTTTAGGACAACTTAAAACTTAGGGAAAATTTTGCAGATCCTATGAGGCATGCTTATGGGCTTGAAGGTGAAAAATAAAAATAATGGAGATCAATAACAACTACAGGATTTGACCTAATCAGAGGGAATATGCTCAAGAAAACAAGGATTGGGCAAAATGAGGTTTTGGGCATGAAAAGTATCATTATTCCATTTGGACCTTGAATTGCGAGGAGGGGCTCTCCAGGAAGAAGCATCCTCATTGAGCAGAGGCAGATGGGCCAAGGGTGGGGTGGCTGTGCCCTAGAGAGGGGATAGTCTGAGAATATGTGAGAGAATCAGCAGTGCAAGAACTAGATTCTGGACAAGAATACCAGTGTTTACAATTTATCAGCCTGACAGCAGACTAACAACATCTACATGGGCGCAGGATCCCATGAAAGTCACCAAATTCACATTAGTGAGAGATTTCTAACTCAATGAAATAAGCAAAAATAAAGAAGCTGCAAGAGAAGAGGTTTCAAAAAAACCCCTCATTTACTGGCCCATTCACCTAGCAGTTACCAAGACCAACCCTGTGCAAAGTACCATTCACAGGAAAAATAAAAGCAGCAGAAAGACATAGCCTCTGTCCTCAAAAGTGATAATCTAGGCAAAGGATAGAACATAAAGAATATATATATATTTATATATAAACATAAAGGATATATATATATAAACACAGAGGATATATATATATATAATATATATAAAAGAGACAATAATAACACAAAGGAACAATCATAATGCTTTAAGTGTGTTTCACGATTCCAGCAGAGTTAAAGGAAGTAAAGATTATTCTAACAGAAGTGAATTGGAAAGAATGAATGAAGTTAAGGGCTTTTGAGAAGACCTGAGCAGTCAGGCTTGACTTGACTGTAAGATGGGAAGAGAACAATATATAATGAGTGGCACAGGCAGATGTCTATGAAGGAAAGAAGAGAGAACAAGCAACTGGAGCAAATATTGAATCCAGCAGGATGTAGAGTACTGGCTGGAGAGTTATGGGGGACAAGGCTGGAATCTCACCTGACTGTCACAGACTTTCAGTGCTAAGCAGCAGTGTTTGGGATCTATTTGCTAAACAGTAGGAAACCACTAAAGGCTGTGACCTGATCTTAGCTGGGTTTGATCTACCTGATAAAGTACAAGGTTGTATTTAGAAAAAAAGTGAGAGGGGAGAAAAACTAGGAGACTCCTACAATAACCCCTAAGAGTGCTAATTAATGACTAAATTATTGAGTATAGCTATGAGAAGGAAAAGATTAATGGAAGTGGTACCTGTTCCTAAAATGTAGAATGTTCTGATATTAATTAGCATATTCACTGCCAAGAAAATGGATATGTTTATCCCCACTGGAACTAGAAACTTCCCAATTTCAGTATGATAATTCCCAACATACCATCTTCAGATTCTTAAAACATTCCTCAAATGTTCCTTCCCAAAGGAACATTTAATACTTTTTAGCCTCTAAATTAAAATAAATCACCATTATCTCCTGTCAGAGGTTTTCCCACAGCTGCCATGTAGAGGAAGGGCCAAGGAACAGCACAGATAGCAGAATGCCAAAAACAGCCTCTGCCATTAATGAGCTTAAACATGAAATTCATGGAAGTCTGGAGTTTCTGTCACTTACAAAGCTCCTCCTGTCTGAATATAATCATACTTCAGCAAACGAGCACCACTAAAACGATTATTCTCAAATACACACCTATTACATGATGCAGCAGAATAATTGTAAATTACCACATGATTCTTGACACCCACTATGATGTTTTTTCTTGAAAGAAACCACAGAGGCTGAATCGATAGAGATTAAAATCTCTCTCCATTATTTTGAAGGAAACAGGAGGCAAGCCATCTGAGAAACTAAGCTGAGGCTCTCTGCAGGCCTTCCTGCCTTCAATTTCTATCCCAACACAGTGAACAACATAATTTGTGCTGTTTTCTTCTATGTCCAAAATGGTTTGTAATCAGACACCAGAAAACAAATCTCCAATTACCTGGCATAACAGAATTCCAGCTTTAAGGTTTAAATGAAACCTGCAGATTATTTCTCTCAGTTACTTCCCTCTAAGGCCAAGAGAAACGAGGATCAAGGTCCCACAGCTGGAATGGCAAAGTCTTTTCACCACTAGTGTAAGGTTCCTTCCACTGCCCTCCACATTGTCTCCCAGAAGACTGCAGTTCTAAATATTCATGTACCCAAATGATGGGGTGTCAACCCCAGTACTATACACTGGGTCACAGTCAAGGCAGAAAAATAAAAATCCAGCCATGCACACACAAAGTAAGATTGTTCCAGCTTTATATATATGATATAGAATAGTATTTACCAAGAATGGTTATGATGTATGGGAGGCTTACCACTAGGAAGAATTTCAGCAACCATACATTTAATGGTTTTTAACCACTGATAACTGGATGCTGCTTCCACAAAAAGTTATTTCCCCCTCTTCTTACTATAGGACCCTAAATCCACAACTAACTTACTCTAGTGAATTAAAAGTAAGCACTAACTGAAGAGGGCAACAAAATAAGCCGTTATCAATGAATTTCACTTCAGCAGGGTAGTTTATCAAATTCTTTAGCTGATCAGCAGGAGAGTATTAACTTAGGGCTGAGAAGGTTTAAGACAGAACTTAAGCTTTCACTACTTGGCTATATTGCCAATAAATGGCCTCACATGTATCGTATCCTCCAAGGCTGTCCGGACTCAGTTTCAGGAAGGACCTATTTGCTCAGCTAGGGGACAGAGTGACAGAGTTCTATCAGTTCTGGTGTATTAATCATGAATGCTCATCACACAAAATGAGTTTGGACAACTGTCCTGACTAACCAAAAGAGACAGATTAGGCTTTAGGTTTTTGGACTAGTCTTGTAGAATGTTAAATATTTATCAAAAGACAATTAGTCACTCAATCGATAGAATTTCTACCAACACAAGTCCATGTTCCTTAGTCGTGTCCAACAACCAGCCAGTTTAGAGTGATATAAACCTCAGGATTACAGCCTTCCAGCCTTTAATAAAACATCTTTCCTGTGTGCTTATGTGTTCATCAGGATGCTTTTTGCTAAATGACAGAAACCCAGCTTAGATTAGTTTAAGCAACAAAAAGATATATAGGAAGCACACTGAAGTGTCCTACATTATTAAGGGATTAAACACTCAAACTGCAGGAAGTGTGCGTCTCTCCACAGTCTGACCCTCTCACTGTAGACTGACTTCCTTCTCTGGGCAGCAAACCTAGCTATCAGAAGCTCCTGGGTTTCACAGCTTGTAAATTCCCCAGCCAAAAGGAACTGACTCTTTCCTAACTCACTTGCAAACTTCAGGAGAAGGACCAGTTTGAGTCATTTGCCCACACCCAGCCAGCCCACTGTAGCCCTGGTAAGAGAAAGGATGGTAAAAGGGAGTGGCAGGGTGATACAAAGAACAAGGCAGTGCCCACTGGAAGCCTGAGCCATTCCCAAAGGAAAGGGGGCACTGTTCCCAGAGGAAAGGCTGAGGGGAGGGCTGGATAGAAACAATGGCCGACTACTACAGGTATATACATGCAATTTTTATTTCAAGGATCAGCATGGTATGAAAATATGTATGTTTGTTCATTTTGTAAATAAACCTTCACCAAACTTAACCATGGGCCATAAATTCTATAGCCACTCAAGTCAGGTAATCTATTGTATCCCTGACCTTCTCAGCTCAGTATTTCTATCATTCCCATCTCCACTCTTAGCTGGAACACAATAAACCTCCTAAGTAGCCACTTCTACAGGAGAGATTCCATTTACAGTGATTTCACAACCATCCTTCTCTTGTCTAGAGTAGCCCTCAGGCAAGAGGTATTTTCTTTGTTATTCTAGGTATCTAATTTTGGCCTCTGATAACCTAAGAAGTTTTTGCAATGTAATTTTATTACTGGAAACAATTTTGTTATAGGAGAATATTAAGCAACTGTTAGAATGAAGTCAAAAGGTCAGTATTCACATATAAACTACATTCCTGTCTTACAAGTCTGCCTACTTATATTTAACAAAGTCTATGGTAGCAAAGTAGACTTTAAAATATTTAAATATTTTTAATTACCTTATATTAACATTTATAATTATTTCCTCCAAAAACATGTACACTGACTTTGTTGTTTGCTGTATACAAAATATTTTCAAGGTGCTAGTTCTGGGGTTTACAGTATTGCTGATATAATGAATCTTTTATTGCCTTCTTCTCGAGGGAATAATCTATTAATATTACTTGATTAGTCATAAATCCTTACCAGTTTAAATTCATATGACCATACAATACATGACCTTTGAAAAGCAAATGCTCCACCCATACTCATGTTCAGGAAAACAATCTCCCAGAATATTAGTCATGTCTGACTGCTCTTCCTGGGTGTCCAGATGTCTCCTGGGTTCAGGTGCTAAACAGAGTAAAATAGGCCCCCAGGTGTGGAATTGAAGAACTGATATTCCCCAAGATCACAGGAACAAGGGAACGAGAACCCGGTCCAAACCAAAGGGAGATCAGACCAAGGAACCTACACCAGTTGGAGAAGCAGAGCTGACACTGTGAGTCAGGAGTGCAGGTTTAATGAAACAGCTAATAAAGTTGACAAAGAGACAGTAGGGCCCAAATCACTTTAAAGGAGCTAGAACCCTTAATTTTGTCAAGAGAAATCACCTTTGCTACCCAAAATTTAACGACCCAAGTGCCACTTGGAGTTTGGGTCTCCCACCAAAGCCATTCCCAAAATTTCTGAGGATTCCTTAGGTGTGTACAAGGTAGGGACAGGGGCAGATCTTATTTTCTCAAAGTCAGCCCAGTGCCTACTTCACAGCCCCTCTGTTCTCCAGCATTAGACCCAATATGAAGTTCAAGCTTTCTTGAGCTCTCCATCCACTTCCCCAATCACATAAAGCATCCAGGAACATAGGCGATTTTGTCAGTGAATGAAAGGGAGGTGTAAAAAGAGCTTACATGACAAAGTAAATAATTTCAGATTGAACAATGAACATCTCTCTTCTTAAGTTATCTTTTGGCCATCCTGACACCAGATTATTTCCTCAGGTCACTACACCCAGCTTTGCAGTATCTGCAATCTTCTCTCTCCTCCCTCCTTTTTCTATTTATCCCCTTTGAAAGAGCACAATGAATTCCCCTCCTTAGGTCAGGGTGTCAACTTAGCCATTCTCCTCTCCTATCTTGGGTCAAGACTCCAAACATGCTCTCCAATTCTGCTTCATGCCCCTAAGTGAATTATCAAGGCATTCACAAATAGAGTTTTTCTCCCTTCAGAGGAACGTGGGTAACAGTTGTTAAGACCTTGGATATAACTTTGAACTCCCATTACACAAGAATGAAGTGGAATCACTGGTCCCTGGATGTAGCTAATAAGGAGAAATGAGTTTGGGTGGCTCTTCACTCCATAATCTAGGGATACGGCAGCCTGGCTAGGGAGCAGCTCCTGTTCATTCCCAAGTATAGGCATCTGAATCCAGTCTGGGAACAGCTCTCAGCTGCTTCTCCAATCTCTCTAGTTGTGGAAGTGACTCCCCTTTCCAGAAACAAATTCTGACTTTTGGTTCATTGAAAATGAGGCACTTACAGGCAGATGTTGATCATCTTCGAAATCTCAGGCAAATCAGCTCCCACCCCACATACCACACTGCATCAAGCTGGCCTGTAGGACCTCTTGCCCCTGAACCCTCTCCCCCCTCTGCCTGGCAGGCCCTGACACACAGAGAAGCAAGAGGGCTTTCTGCGAAGTCAGGTTTCAAACCCTGTCTGATTCTGCTGAAATTACAGGTAACACGGGCTCATGAGAATAAGCAAAAAGACAGAGGCACCAAACTAGAAGCCCAGACAGATCTTAGGAGACTCTGGTAACATAAGGAACACAACACTGTTTATACCAAAAACCCTTTGCCCTTTTGGATTCTGTGGATTCATTTGGCCAGTTAAATACTTTATGATACTCTAATCTAGACATAGTCTTTAACCACTGGATATGTGGTGTCCCCTATACAATGTGATCAGAAGACACACTGTCTATCAAAATTATAAGTGGGCTTCATATATAAAAGTAAGTTCACTCATTCATTCATTGATTAATTCAGCAAATATATATTGAGTGCCTACCATATGCCCACCAGCTTAAGCTCAAAGGTTTAAGCCTCTTGAAGGCTCCTGTCATGACTCTATCCACCCATTAAAAAAGGCACACATTATAGGAGAGGCTACATTTTCCAAGATGCATGTGAAATCCAAATAAAAAAATAATCCTATCTGAGCTAGTGATCACAATGTGCCTGTCAAAAGAGCAAGGCACTGGTTCACTCTCAGTTCAACTCCCTTTCCCTAAAAACAATCTGGCTCTTAAGTGTTCCTAAAAGGTATCTTAGAGTTAACATAAGCAAAATAAAAACTGTTTAGTTTCTCCCCAAACCAGTTTCTACCCCAATGTTTTCAGTTAATGGTGTCACCTTTCACCCAGTTGAGAGATGAGTTTAGAGTCATATTTGAGTCTGCTTCCTCTCTCTCATTTCTCATATCTGATTCAGCCAATTCATCAGCAAGTCCTCTCTGTTTTACCCAAAACCCCATCCACCATCCAGCATCCCACTTCTCACCATCCCCCCACTACCATTTAAATGAAGCCAACATCACTTTTACCCTAAACAACTGTAACATTTTCTAACTGGTCTCCTCATTCACTCTTAACCTCTTACAAATCCATTCTAGCAGCTAGAAACTAAATCCAATTATGTCCTCTACAGCTCAATAGCTTTCCATCACATTTGAAACAAAATCTTAACTTTACATGGCTACAAAGGGCCTGTATCCATCATTCTCAGCCTTGACTGTTTATCAGAATCACCTGAAGAGCGTTCAAAAATAACTAGGTGCCACACAGATGAATTAAATCAGAGTCTCTGGAGGTGGGCTGTGGCACTGTTTTTCAAGTTTGCTTTCAGAATAGAAGACCACTGCTCTCCCTGGCCTGCCCGCTGTCTACCTCCCTTTCTGAGTTCATCTGCTCTCACTGTCCCCTCCATTTGCTACACTGCAGCCTCACTAGCCTCCTTGCTTCCTTCAGTCCACAGTTTCTCTGCTTTACCTGGAAAGGTCTTCTTCATTCCCACCCTCCACTCCCAGCACCAATCTTCTTCACATCATTGGTTCCTTTTCATCATTCAGGCCCCTTTGGAGAGGCTTTCAGGGGCCACTCAACACCCTGAGCCAGTGGTTCCCAAAGTGTGGTCTCTGGAGCAGCAGCAGCAACAGTACCCAGTAACTTGCTGGAAATGTTGAGTTCCTCAGCCCCACACCAGGCCTTGACTGAATCAGAAACACTGAGGGGGGGCTCGGCAGTCTGAGCTGTAATAAATCCTACAGGTGTTTCTGACACACATGAAAGTTTGAGAGCACTGCTGTAAGTGTGTATGTGTTTGTACATAACGTGTGTACATATGTATATATTTATCTGGCTATCTCCATCCCTATATTTTATTACCTGATTTTATCTTCTTCTTATCAGTCATCTGAAATTCTTATTCATTTTTTAATTGTCTGTTCCTACCCCCCTAAAATATAAGCTCCATAGAAACTCATGTTCACCCCTATGCTCAATGATTAGAATAGTATGTGGCACACAATAGGTACTCAATAAATATTTATTGAATATGTGAACCCACAAACAGACCAGTCTAGCCCCTTCCTCCACCAGAAGCCTCATGGCTCTGTTTTGTTTTGTTTTCCTCTAGAGATAGGGCCCCTGAAGAAGATGGGCACAGGGATCCTCAGAAAACAATATGAAAATCCAGCTGAACAGCTACAAACCAAGCCCTGCCAACCCCGGCTCTTTCAGAATGGAGCCTTTTAAAATGTTGAACATACTTGGCTCACTTGAATGTGAAGTAATTGCTACCTGTGATTAATGCAGAGCTGGAAGGCCTCATTAAATCTCAAGTAACCTGCCAAGACGTTTTTCCAAGGAAACAAACCTGCAGAGGAAGAGCACGCAAGAGGATATCTTGAAAGCAGAGATAAAGAGGAGGCTGGGGACTCAGGTCAGAGGTCAAGATAATCCTACCCTCAAAGGACATTCTCCCTTGACTCTGGAAGCAGTGGCTGTGTGTTCATATGTGTCTCTTCCCACCTTCCACCCACACCACGTTTCCCAATCAATGAAAAATTCTTTTCTTTGATTTAAATCTGTTTAAATTATAATGAGGACCTTTGCATATCTTCACCTGCCATTTGTAACTTCTTTTTCTGTGAATGGCCTGTTCCTGTGGTTTTCTTTTAGGCTGTTTGCCATTTTCCAATTGATTGGATAACTACGTTTACTTTTGTCTCTCATATGTGCTGTCATTATTTTTCCCAGTTTGTGTTTCACTCTTGACTATGTTTTGATTCTTCCCTCAGTCAGAAGTTAAAATTTTATTTATTCAAATGTACCAATCTTTCACTTTAAGGTTTCTGATTTTAATGTCAATAAACAGAAAAGCTTCCTCTTTTCCAAATACATTAAAATATTCACCCATACCTCCTACTAGTACTTCTATGGCTCTATTTTTTTTTTAAGGTTTAAATCTGATCCATTTGGAGTTCATCAACTTGGTGTGAAGGTTGAAAAACGTTTCTAGTATTTTTTTCCAAATAACAAGTCCATTTGGGAAACTCTGTAACCTCAGCATTTAGCATAGTAAAATGATACACAGGGTTGATACTCTATGTTTGTTAAATTATCAGAAGGGTGATGAAGCTACAAAATAGCTATGGATCACACAACAACACAGCCCAAAAAATGTGTGTTCAGGTATAACAGTAACATAACATTAACAGATATTAATGTACATCTTAATAATAAAGTGGACAGGTGTTACCCAAAACCAATTTGGATATCACTAGTGCCAAGGACAAAAGGAACAATAACAATAACTACTGTTTATCGAGCATATTATTATGCTCCACACACTAGAAATGCTAAAACGTATTAACACATTTAATCCTCAAAGCAAGCCTATGAGGAGTTTCTACCCTATCTTACTTTTACAGATGAGAATATGGTGGCACCAAGAGATGAAGAAACTTGCTCAAGGTCCCATGATTAGCAACTGGCAGAGTCACACTCTGGGACAGAAGCAATGAGGAGCCCAGGGCTTAACTACTATGTCATTCTGCCTCAAAAATCATTATTGACTACAAAATAGAAGGAGCAACAGGTTTTTTTGCTATTAACATCTAAAAGGTATACTTATTTTATTGGGACATTCTGTATTCTAATTCTGTATTTCTAATCTGAAAATTGAATAATCATGTCCCTATCCCCACCCTCATCCAATCCCCTCCCCCTCAAAAAAAAATTCTACCTCAAAATTCAATAATACCTTTGGCTGCAATAACTGATAAAGGATCTATGAAGGTCCAATATAAGGTGACTCAAAATTTAATATCTCTCTCAACTAACTCATGCTTTACATCTTTTAAGTTTAAAAACCATGAGCCGCTGAAGTTTCCAAGCATGCCCTGATCTGAAATACTAATATACAGAGCAGCACTGAAAAATTTGGTCTAGCAAAGTCAAAAAATATTTCTCGGCATCTTATACCACAAAATACTGCAAATTTTAAACATTTAGATAAGATTATTCAAAATGCTATTAACAATGACAGGTGTTATTTTGTAACTCTAGTTTTTATTTAGAAAAATGAGAATTTTCATGATGGCAAAATATAGTTTCACTCCCTTCTGCTCTCAAAATTCTAAAAACCACAAAGACAGTAGGAAACAAAAACACAAACTCCAACTTCAATGAAATGAAGTAACTATAATTTAACATTTGAAGATGGAAAGCAGGTAGAGGAAACATTTAAGCAGAGTGGAGAAAAGTCGAGTCAATGACTCCAAGAAGGAAGCCAGTTTGTCCCTGTAAATGTTTAAGGAAATGGACACACTGAGTACTCTGGAAGATGAAAGTAAGGGTAGTTGCTAAAATGAAGACATTTTTAAGTCTCAGTCATTGGTGGGCTGCAGCTGGTGTGTACCAGTTTGCAAGAGCCAAATGTGCTGTGACCTCACACTGACAGACTGAAATCAACCATTGTGGGAATATTCACATTACAGGAATTGGCAAATGCTACAAATTAGAAATGTGGTTTGTTCTATTTTTTTCGGAGAGCTAATTCTTAAACATTTACTAGCATATCATAGCTCTCAAATCTTAATCTTTACCACCCAATGGAAATCTGGGTTTATTCTCCAGAGAATTGAACCATGGGGGTTTCAGACTCAAGCACAACAGACACAAAAGACAGCACATGAGAGGTATGGTGCTGATAACATATGAAAACCTGTATTTTGATCACTGCATTCTTTCAACCCAAGAACATCTGCCTTCAGACTGCATCCCCCTTGGCAGGAGACTGAGCATTCTTCTCTGGAGAAACTAAACTGCCCATAGAAAAGATTTATGAATAGTAATATTTTCAGTGGGGGGTGGAGTGGGGGTAAGGTGGGTCTTAATGAAAAGTCTAGCTAACTTGTCTGATCATCCTACAGTGACATGCAGACATGCAAAGTCTAAAAATTCTTTTCCGAAGCACCTTTTTCAAAAAGTCACTACAGGATATGCCCCACCAAAACAAAGAAACAAATCAAGAAGAAGAGGATGTGAATTTAGGAAATACAAGAGCGAAGCAATGGGCATTCCCAAAGGAACAGCCATGCCTCAGGTCTAGTGAACACAATGCATATTGGGGCTTGGGGCAGGAGGCAGAGGCTCCAAGAAGAAGGAATAAAAAAGGAACAGGTAAATTATCTGACTGCTTGAGCACATGGAACACTGTACTGAGAGACATTTTATAGGACTACTGAGGATGCTGGAAGAAACATCATTCAAAGAAAATTAAACAAAGGAAAAAATGAGGCAATTGCTTGTTCCAGGTAAAAATGACCACAAAAATAAGAAAAGAAATGTAGTCACAAGCAGTTTACTCAAGTGTAGAAAGCACTTGCATACGTCATAATAAGATACTGGAAAAAGATGTAACCACATATTTAGACATAATAAATTATGTAGGGAGGAAGCAAATTTTTTTACTTTGCTACACAGACCAAATTACTTAGTGCAGCTTTGTAGTACACACATTTCAGATCAGGGCATGCTTAGAAATTACAGCAGTTTGTGACACGATTTTGGACTTACAGGAACAGGAAGCACAAGTGTGTGAAGATCCTAACATACCCTAAGGTAAGTATATTAATAAATCAAGAAGCATATTCTCTTCAAGTAAGGAAGTAAATACCATCTAAAACTATTGAAGTGGTTCTTCTAGTAAGTATAACAAGACAGTGAGAGAAGAAAGAAAAGAATATTGGGTTTTTTAAAAATATTCTTTATAGGAGTATTTGACTTATTTTCATGTAATACTTTCCTCATAATTTTAAAAATTTAGATAGTTTAGATATAAAGAAAAATAAAATAGTTTATAAGTTACAGGCACCTTTAGAGAATATGGGAGTTATTCTGATATTCCAGTAATAAAGGGATTCCCACTTTGTAGCAACAGAAAAAAAAAAATTCCAAATCAGGAGAGGTCTGGTTAAAACATCTTGCAATAAACTATGTGAGTATTCATCATCAAGTTCCATGATCAAAGCTGTACTTAGTTACAAGCCGTTAAACAAGAGAGCTTGTGATGAACATGCCAAGGATAAACTAGGACAGATTTATCTTCTGACCTTATCTTTTGCAAGAGACCAGAATCTTTACTGGGACAACCATACTTCTTCATCAAATGTTTACAATAGATAAAATTCATGTACCCTTTGTGTATTCCTAATTTCATTAAGACAAAGAAAAACCTTTTCATAGTTCTCTTCATACTCTTTATTTTCTGCTTTGAAATGCCAGTCCAACTGCTAGAAAAGAAAACTGATTCCATAATTAGAGGAAATTACTGAGGCAGGAGGTTTACAGTGGTAAGGAAAAGTGCTAGAAGTTAGTGGTACAGATGAAATAAATCATTCTATTTGGAAGTTCGGTGGAAAAAGACTGAGAAATTCAGTGGTAGTAAGGGTCATGAGAGAAGAAATTTTCCAGATAGGAGAAATCTGAGCTGTTCAAATTCAAGGGGAAAAGATGTAATTAAAAAAAAAAGTTAGTTGCTAGATTGTGGTACAGAGGGAAACTAAAGGTGGAAATGGATAAACTGAAAAGCAAAAGCCAAGTTTACTTTCAACCAAGAAATCCTTTCCTGTGAAACTCAAAGAAGATGATATCTAGAAACATGTTTCTGAGGTAAACGGAAGGGAACATGAGTGATATTTCCTGGATGGCCTTAGTTTTTGAGTGAAAGAAAGGACCGGTTGTCTTCTAAGGGGGAAGTTAGGAATGGGAACTTTCAAGAGTGAGAGGAATTGAGAACAGTCATTCTCCCAGAGTGGACCACCAGGAGTCCCCAAAGACCATACCCGGGACCAGGGAAAGGCTGATCTCGCCAAGAATCACCCAGAAAGGTGGTCAGACAGAAAGATTCCCAGCCCCATCCTCAGGAACACTGATTCCACAGGTCCAGGATGAAACTGGAGGATCCATTTTTAACAGGCTCTCCAGGGGATCTCTATGAGTAGCTAAACCTGAAAGCCATTGGATAGGGGTCCCCAGGGTACAAATGAAAGAACTCCAAACAGTATTAAAGGCACCAGTGAGACCAAAATGTAATAATCTGCAATGAGGCACATCTATGAGGTTTTGTTATTTTCTCACAACAATGGAAGAAAGAGAGAAAGAATTATAGGGGCTAATAATTCACACAGTAACTGGGAATTATAGTGGCACTGAGATGCTAACCAAATCTTAACCTTATGATTCCACAGTGGAAAAAAAAAATTAAAACCAAAACACAAAACCTCATTTCTCATTCTTTTTTTATTCAGCCTGTTTTTAACCAAAAGCATCTCCCATCACTGAGAAAATAATAACCTCAGTCCACACTGGCAGTAGGGTCCTAGGTCAGTCCTTAGTTTGAATTAAAAAAAAAAAGAAAAGCACATAATTTGGTTCCTCCTTTGGGTACTTTGCTAGTAAACTTCTAGGACTACATTCTTAAGTGTTTTTAAATAAGATATCTAAGTTTATTGATACATTTAAGTCTAGTTTAATCTCAGCCCTTAGCTTTCTTGTAGAGCTTTCAGCAAGACATGGATACTCCACAACTTAAGAAAGTGATTACTTACTGCAGAGATGTAAATAAAAGTTTTATTTTGTCTTAAGGTAAAAGCTCACATTCCCAAATCTCTGTGTCAGAAATCAATAGAAAGAAAGGACAAATAAAAATCAACTACTCTCCTGGAAGTGTATTATTTTGTAGTTTAAATGATGTATTTTCTAATCTTTAATACCACGTCTGAATCACTTGATCAAAGCTTTATAATTCATAGTATTTAAAAATAACTTTCTGAAAAAAATTGAAACCAAAAATAATATTAAGGCACAATAGGAAAGACAGTGTGTCCATCTAACATAGCACAGTACAAATGGTCTTTTGTCTTTGAAACAATAATACTGTTTCCTCACCCAAGTGCAGCCTTCTTTTAAGCCCACAGAGTGAAGAAATATACACATAATTCAGGCAAATTACAAGGGCAGCTAGTCCATGGCTTTATAATAATCTCTGTCACAGTCCTGTATTCTGGGAAGCAGCCAGTTGTCATGAAGCCTTAATGAAAAATGCCAGATACGTAGCTTTACTGCAAAACACAGAAACTGGCCTGATTAAATCAATGGATTTCTATCAGATTTTTATATCATCTGGAAAGGAAAATCTAGCCGCCTTCTGAAAGCTGAAAAATGTAATTTCTTTAATCAAAAAATTTCACTAGAAGTTATGACATTTTAGTCAACGTAATCATTAAAGTGTCAGTTACTTCATTTCATTTGCTTTCTGATTGACATGCCCAAGTTCCTTTGATTTATTTTCTTTAAGCAGAAAAAAAGCTGTAAGTCACACACAAAATAATATCCAAACCCATGTTTGACACTTGAAACTATACCACCTTAGAAGTATTTAGCTCTTTTTTATACCTGAATTTTACTTTGTTAGATACACAGCTTTCATAGAAAAGAGCTGTATTTCTTAACAAATTTTCAAAGAAAAAACTTAGAGGCAGGTAAGAAATATTCTTTTGTTTATACAGTTAAGAAACACAGTGGGGAAGGATATAGTTCAGTGGTAGAGCCCATGCTTAGCATGCATGAGGTCCTGGGTTCAGTCCCCAGTATCTCCATTAAAAATAAATAAAATAATAAATAAACCTAATTACCTTCCCCCCCTCAAAAAAAAAAAAACACATTTTAGAACAGTGGTGTTCAAACCTGGGTACACATTTAAATCATCTGGGAAAAGAACAATATCCCATCCCACATAGATCAAATGAAATATTTGAAGGTGATGCCTAACAAGTGTTTTTCACTTTTTAAAGCTACCCAGGTGATTCTAATGCAGCCAGGTTTGAGAATCCTACTTAGGGCACTGACTCAAAATTGGCTGCACATTGGTATCACTTGGGAGTGGAGGTTAAAAACACTCTTTGGTCCTGTTAGGGGCTGAATGGTGCCCCCTCCACATTCATACGTTGAAGTCCGACACCTGGTACCTCAGAGTGTGACTGTCCTTGGGAATGTGTTCTCTGTGAAGAGGCCGCCATCCACAAGCCAAGAAGAGAGGCGTCAGAAGAAACCAACCCTGAGGACACCTTTATTTCGGACTTCCAGCCTCCAGAACGGTGGGAAAATAGATCACAGCAAATAAATAAACGATCATGGGCCACGCAGATGGTGGCACTTTGTCATGGCAGCCTTGGCAAATGAATACAGGTCACATGGCCAGAATTCTGACTTCAAAGGCATGGACGCAGCAGAGATCAGGGAGTTTAAACATGCTTCTGAGGTGATTTTCATGTGTGTCCACGGCTACGAGCCACTGCTTTAGCTGTCCTGGAGTCTGATTTCATCTGCTTTCTACCTGATGTTAACTTGAGAGCAGCTGTAACATCTCCCTACTGAAGCTATTAAATGAATATAACCAAGACACTGGATAGAAAATAAAGTTTTTTATTTTATTGAGGGTTTTGCTCTACCTAGTGAAGAACTCCCACAAAAAAAAAAAAAAAAAACAAATGGTGCCCTTGGCTCTGTCTCATTTCTGTTCCCACCTCCATCAGTGAAAGGTGAGTATTTTTTTTTCTATCATTCACAATATAGTTATCAAACGTTATTTCTATTTCTCTAACTTTTCTCTCTTAATACTGCCACGTTTTATCTCTACATAATTGAAACATTTTTATAACTATTTCAAAATATGGATTTTAATAGGTTCAGTGTTAATTTGGAGTGCAACAGCTATACGTTTTCTTTCTTTCCCCTGTGAGTGGCCTCATGGCTTTTGAGTCACACAGACCTCAGATCCAATCAGCTCTACCACCAAAGAGCTGTGTGACCTTCGGGAAGTTACATACACTCTCCAAGCTTCTAGGCAGTCCTCTTCGAAGTTCTGGGTATGTCTTACCCTGGCCTTTTCCCTCTTCCCTGCTGGTGGAAGATAGTAATAAGTGGAGTTTAGGGCCCAAAACAGAAACCGTGTCTTGGAAATATTAGAACAGCCCAAGCAGCTGAAGACCCCTACCTAGTTTACGTATTACTCGAGAAAAAATTAAATGTCTATTTTGTCTGGAACACTCTATTTCGAGGACACTAGATTACAGCAGCATACCCTGTCCCATACACTACACATTGTATGGAGAAAAGCTTGAAGAAAGGAAAATGTGGAAGTTAAGAGATCAGTTAGGTTACTGCAGACATCCAGGCATAGGAGTTGGTGGCTTGGACCTGGGAAGTGGAGTGGCAGTGGAGGTGGACTTGGGATGTTGGTGGAGCAAAGGTACACTTTGCAAGTACAATCAACACAAACTGATGATACAATGAATATAGAGGGATGTGTCAAACATGGCTCCCAAGGTTCTAAGAAGATAAAGGCATTTATTTACACATGAAGATAGAAGAGAAGCATATTTCTAGGGGAAGATCCAGAAATTTAACCATGTAAAGCTTGAGATGGCTGTGAGACACAAACCTGGAGCTGTCACATCAGAGTTGAAGGTGAAAGTCTGAAGTTTAAACAAGTCTGTTCCAGAGGTAATTTGTGAGGTGGGATCATTGCCTGACCCATCCCAAATACAAAGTGCAAAGGAAGCACAGCCAGCCAAATACCATCTTAAATGCTTAGGGAACAGTACAGGGTCCCAAGTCAGTCATTCCTCTATGTGGAAAATTCATAATTCTTTTGATTATCCCCTTGTGTTTATTTTACAGCCTTTTCTCTTCAAGATTAATGACTGTAAATTCTTCAATCCTTATAACAAACATCTGATTTATTTCTATTTAATCTTTCATTGTAACTGTGTGTAGTTTGTGTTTGTTTTCAAAATTCTTCACTTAAAGTTTATTTGTAAAATATCTTTGTCCAAACAATCCCTACAACATTTAGAGGCCGATATAGCAGAGAACATCAATAGGGTGCTCAGGACTGTACAAAATCTATAGAAGGAGCTGGTGAGAGAGACGAGACAAGGAGAGAAATGGGCTTTACAAAATTTTATCCATGTCAACTTATGCCTCTCTTATCTGAACACACTCATGCAAACAGTATTGATCATCCTAATAGTGCTTCTCAACATGAGAGCGAAAGAGGGAGAGAAACACCCTGACGTGACTTCTGTGGCCACTGGGAAGGCACTGTGGATGTGGATATACTTCCTTCACAATGTCAGAAGCACCAGCAGTGCTCTCCTTCTCAGCTCTAACGAGCACTCCCGCACTACAGCTGCACATTTATGAACGTCCATGGACTCAGCGAAAGTGGGTTCGGGAATCCATTAGGCATTTTATCATATTATCCCTAGCTCACACTACTTTTAAGAGTGCTGAAGAAAGAAATCCCTTGGAAGACAGCTTCCTGTCCATTTACAACCTAGAAGGGATCCTAAAAAACAAACAAACAAACAAAAAAAAAACCCACCACTTGGTGGCAAACCAAAACATTTTCTCTAAGAAGAGAAGAAACCGTAAACACATTCATTTTAAAGTACTCATCTTTTAACTATAGCTGCTAATACTGAATGATCGTTGCCATAACTCTAATTGGCTGAGGTGCATTAGAGTTAAGTGTATCAAGCCGAAATGCACTTACGTCTGCCTTACAGATTTCTGGAAGCATCTCACAGCATGTATCTCTGCAGCTATAACCATTTTTAACCCAGCTTCCTCTTCCAGGAAGTCTATTTTAGGCTCAGAATTTAAAATACTGTATCAAAAAAAAAAAAGCATAAAGACTTTACAAAATCATTATATCATGTAGGCCATAGTTCAGGACAATATACAAAATAAAGAAAAACTATGAACATCAAGAACCTTCCTCCCACTCTTGTCCAAGACACACCTTGATCTTAAGTCACTCAGCAGGCCCAGTACCACTGACTTGCATCAGTCATTACCCTGGTGATGATGATGGGCCAGAACAAAGAGCCAACTCACCAATTACTAACTACTCCCATTTTGCCCAAACATCACAGCCTTTTCCTCAACCACTCTTTCTAAAGATTTGCAATTAATATTTTTATTTTCCTTTCTACCAGCTATAGGGGAATGAATATATAGAAATGATACAAAGATCAGATAAGAGGCAGAAAGAAAAGGAGAAAAAGAGGGCAACTTAGGTAACTCCAACTAGATAATGAGCTCCTGAATAATTAAGAATCAGCTGAGAAATGGTGTCCACACCACTCGCTGAAATTTTTTCAAGTTCTCTTTCCACAGCCTTATGTCAAGGACAAGCC
Organism: Camelus dromedarius; assembly: GCF_036321535.1. Taxonomy (NCBI): domain Eukaryota; kingdom Metazoa; phylum Chordata; class Mammalia; order Artiodactyla; family Camelidae; genus Camelus; species Camelus dromedarius. The sequence continues at coordinate 73,995,374 of NC_087439.1, forward strand.
TTTAAAAAGCAGAGAGCCAGTAACTGCTCCCCTCATACATGTGTTGTTTCCTTTAAAATATTTCTTTAATAAAAGTTTCTCACTTTTTATAGACTGATGCTAAACCTCACCAAAGGAGGAGGGGGAAAAAGCCCAAACCAGCAGACCTGAGCAAATCAGGATGTCTTCCCTATTAGATGTAATCTCCCTTTCCTTTTAACACTTACAATGGGATGCTTAAAATGCTGTCTTCTATTTCTTCTCCATTCTGAACTGCAGCTCCCCCCAGCTTTAATATTAATTCGAAGCTGCAGTCCACGCCTCACTTTGAACCCCTGCAACACCTGGCAGAGTGTCTTACTCAAACTAGATGACTAAAGAATGATGCTTGAATTAAAATAAATTGACATCACCTTTCTACACACACACACACACACACACACACACACACACAAACACACACACACACACACACACTCACACACAGAATAGTGAATTATCAAGAAAGCATTGTAAGTCCCTGGAAATGGGAATAACTGTGTCTAATGCAGTAAAGAGACGTCTGAGAATGGCAATTCCTCAAATCACAAGCTGAAGAAAATACCCAAGTTCCCAACACAACCTCCTTTCACAGGATCCACACAAAAACTGGCCATATCCCGTCAGATGGTTACTGTCGAATGGGTGACCAAGTAGCAGAGGGCCCTGCAAGAAGAGCAGCAACGACAAGAGAAAGTGTGTGAAGGACCATCAGAGCCTAAAATAGAGAAACTGGTCATTCTTTGGGTCCTTTAGTTATATCGTGTCTTACTCATTCACCATTCAAGAGAATTTCTACTAGCCCAGTCCTGATCAATGGATGATATTTGATAGTCTAGTCTAAGCAAAACTGGGAATACATATATACGGTGTGGAGAATGACCACAATCCTCCAGTTTCAATAATCTCCCAAACACCTTAAACTTTTCATTTTCCCCTTCGTGTTCAACTGACCTTGTAGTAATAAAAACATTCAAGAAAGAATTTTATCATAGTCTTTTATACTTCACACTGAATTTAAACCTGGGAATAAAGGGCTCTGCCCCATGGTAAAAAGATCAGTTGGTGAGCTAGTTGGTATACTGGTTGGAGGAGGGCACAAAGTCCATCCTAATGTCCTTGATCTCATACTCAGTAAGGCCATCTCTAAATAGGAAGGCAGAAACCCCACCAAGACCATTTGTGCACAGATATTGGCAGCTTCTGTGTGAAAGAGAAAAGAATGGGTGAAATTTGGATGGAGAAATTAGTAACTTAATAAAGGACCAACCTTATAAGACACTGCTTACAGCAATAGCTGAGCCCCATGTGCTAGGCCAATTCAATGACTTTATTCTCTTTTTTAAAAGTGAAATATTCTCAGCATAATTCAAATTACAGCACCAATTCCAGACTGCTGCTCTGAAGTGGGTAAAGTAATAGGCAAGTATATAACGAAGATGACTTCCACTATCTTGTGAAGAACAGATCTTATGGAGTAGTGTTTCTAATGACCAAAACTGTATTGTTGCTTTAAGTAACGTAATAATTGAAGATTCTCCTTGACTGATATTTTCAAAAGCACCTCTTTAAAATGAGAGATTGGGATATGCAGGAAGTCTTATACTAAAAGGTCACTATAATCTCTTGTAAAAGCATGATACTGGTTAAAGATGTCACATATTCCATTCCAATAACTTTTAGATTGTTCATACTTATACAAAGCAATAGTAATGGATTTTTCTTCACTCCAGGAGTCCTATGACTGGCGGTCATTTGCACAAGTTACTACACACTTCTATGCAGATTCACCTATGGGAATGAGTTCCTCTTCTCTCTCACTCAATGACACGTGTGTGTATTACAAGAGAAAAAAAATGCAACAGAACAACTTTAGGTAAGAAGTTTGATTTGATAAATGGATTGATATTAAGTATATTCTTTTCTCTTTTTTCCCATTATTTTACAACCTCACAATATAGAGAAAGGATGAGAGATGACACAAGTCAAAGAATGAGGAACAAAGACAGAGGAGGCACAAGCACAAAGTCTTCTGTATCACTCATTTTGCTGGTTACCTAGCACTTTTTTATCTTTTTACATGGTTATTCTTGAAGATTCATATCTGCCCAGAATCTGAATGCATAGCTTTCCTGTCCTCGATAGTATCAAAACAGATAAAATGCCCAGCTTTCAATTATTCCTATAAAATGCCCTTTAGTCACTCACATCCCTTCTACCTACACTTCTGAAGCTGCTGAAAGCTGACAGGACAAGGGAAAGGAATTTCACAGAGGATCCCAATGAGTCACCGTGAGTCGCAGAAACGGGCCAGGCCGCTCCTGCTGGTCTGCTAACGACAGAGCTGCAGTCTCTTCCAAGTGAAGAATGGGGGCCTTCCTGGCCACCGAACAAAGAGTGAAAGAAGGGAAGTATTTTCATTCACCAGCAGAGGAATATACTGCCTCATCACCTGGAAGGCAGAGCTGTTTCCACCTGGAGTGTTTATATGAGCTCTAATAAAAGTGTATAAAACTAAAAAGGGGGAGGTGTGAATAATAAATGTCACTATGGCACAAACGAAGCTAAAAAATGACTGACCTAGAACCTTTTTCTTTGTTTATTTATAAACATAATTTAAAAACTATCAATTCAGCTGAAGCATAAACATTAGTAATTGCAGGATTTCATTTGGTTATTTGACACATGTCTATGCTAAAACGTTCTCATTTTAGAAAAGCTAAAATAAAAGTATAAAGAAAAAATTACCAAAGAAAAAAATATCATCCAAACATATTAAGGCAATGATTATTGACATGATCATATATGTTCTTCAGATATTTTTCTAGGCATCCTTATTTTCACATTGTTATGGCCAGATGTGTATATAATTGTGATCCTGTTATTGCATTTAATATTGTACCACCTGAGTAATTAAGAACTCTTAATTAACATCTTTATGACTGAATTTAACCCTGAACGTAAGCAAAAGTAGAGGCAGTGACCCATGAGTGACTTAATACACACAAAAAAAGAAAGTTCAAAGACATATTTCCATCATTAACATTTCATCATACTGTTCTCATCAGTAGTTTTTAAATGGTGGGATCTAGTGTAATTTAAGAGAGACAAAGACAGAGACAGACAGGTCCCTAACCATGTTTCACACAACACTTTCAAAACAGAATCCATTTCAGAAATCTTCACAGCTAAAAACTGCCAGTGACAATAATGTTAACATGGATTCCACTCAGAACATCTCAACCTTATTTATCTAAAACATATTCCAAGCAATAGCTAGTATCTATGTTGCTTCTTTAAAAATCGAATGGGTCAAGAGAGAATTTTTGTATAAGTAACAGCCTGGAAGCTCCTAACAGTTCTTCACAGTTAAGACTTGCTACCAAATAAACAATATTTGCTTGCTTAATGCCGCTGAGTACAGAGCCAAGGAGATTTAACCTTGACAGCTAGGCCATTAATGCTGAGTGATAATATAAATTAGAAGAAATTGCTTGTCCAAATGAAGAGCTAATATATCATTCCAAACGCTAATCCACAATACAATGTTTTAACACTTGTATGAAAGGAAGGTTCTGAAACTGTATACCTTTAGTTGAAATATATGCACATAAAAACTAGATTTAGATATAAAGCAATACACCAATACAAAAATATTTCATACCATCAAATTTCAATAAAAATGACATTTGGTTACAAATTTAAGCTTAGTATTTTGTGTATTTCTCAAAAAAAAAGTCCTTCTTTGTGCTTTTCCTAAAATAGAAAAAAAACTACACCCTATCTGTTTATCAGTTTTCATGTGAGCTTGCCATAAGTTCACTAATGCTAATTGTAAGTATCTATGTGGATTATTCCCAAAAAACTGCAAAACCTTAAAATTATCCATAATACACACAGATGTTCATACTGAAATTATTTTATCTTAAGAACAGAACCACATCATCTAACATCTGGGGAAAATACTAGAATCGCACCCACACACATTTGAATCAGAACTCTGACCCATGAAGAAAGACGTATACTGAGAATCTGTCCTCCCAAAGAGTCCTTCCAAATGACCCAGAGAAGCTGCTAAATCTGCAAACCAGTGTAGTTATTTCTCCAGAATTTTAGTAGAGACGCCCTCCAAGTTGACTTATATAATACCTGGCTGTTTGCCTTGGAAAAGCTAATTCTGTTTATTACACTGCTTCTCTTGGCTTTCTACCTTTTTCCCTTGTATTACTAGCATCAGCAAAAGGAAGAAGATAACCCTCCGAATGAAAATGTGAGAACATACCAGCCAAATTAATACTTGAAATCCCAAAGGCAAGAGACACAGAAGAGGGTGAATACACTAAGGAGGTAATGGCAGCACCAAGACAAGTTTAGGTGATGAACGGAGACAGAACTAAATAACACTGACTTACATAGTGAGAAAGTCATTCCCTTTCAGTTCAGCTCTGATTGCATCATAGAGAATATCTAAGTTTGATGCTAGTTTTTAACATCACTCTAACAGTAAGCTGTGGTCGATTAAAGATGATCACAAATTCTTTGCCATTCTTCTCCTTGAATCTAGACTGGCCTTAGTAACTTCTCAAGTGACAGAAAGTGACAAAGATGTTATGAGACCGCAGAGGCTAGGTCATAAGAAATCCCATAGTGGCTACCCATATCTCTTTGAACAATTACTCTTAGATCCCAGCTGTCATTTGTGAGAAGGACAAACCACATGAAGCAGCAATGTCCAGGCAGTAAAGGCCCAAGGGAAGTCACAGCAAACCGCCAGCATCTATTGTCCAACCAACTGAGAGAGTCATCGTGACATCCAGCCCAAACGAGCCTTCATATGACTTCTGTTCCAGCTGCAGACTGAAACCACATGAGACCCCAAGTGAGAACCATCAGATGACCCAAATCAACCCATGATACTGTGAGAGATAGAAGTAAAATGTAATTTTAAGCCACAAATTCAGGGTGATTTGTTTTGCAACTGATCATCAGAACACTTCCTGCTCTCCCTTTCCAAGAAAAAGAACGGGCTCACGTTCAGTGAGTGCACAGGCCAACAGCAAAAAGTAAAAAGACTTTTCTTTTCATCTTATTTATGTTTGTGGCAATCAGTAGTGGGTTTTTTTTAATTTATGGTAATGATTAGAAAGAGAATTTTCATATGAATATATTTAGGTTGACAAATCTTTAAATTATCAAGGAAATTATCATTCGAGTTTGAAAACCTATAACAAAAATGTGATTGTGAGTGGGTGACATTTGGGAAACACTGCACAAAGAGAAAAGAATGTTAACATGCAAAGGTTCTAAAAGAAGAGACTGGGATCAAGAAACAGAACTCTCCTACTTTGTGTAAAAGAGGTAAAATGACAGTGCAAAAATTGAGAAGAGGGTTCAGCCTATACTTGACACGTTTTCATGTTCAGAGGTCACTGTTTATTCTTGAGTTTCTACTGCAAGATCTGAGGGCAACCCTGACCTCTCCCACAGGGGTTGTTTTGAGGCTCTGCAGCATTGCTGTCCTGATATTGTTTACTCCATATACACTTCAGAGGTTAAAAGAAATCACCAAGAGCCCACTGAAGTTTGACAAGTTATTTGCTGACATGCTGTCAACAGGAAGTTCACACGTATTTAGAGCAGCAAAGAAGGATTCATAACATTGAAAGAGAAAGCAAAGACAAGCCAAACGCCATTAATAGGCAGATGACACTGAATACAATGAAAGATGACCTTCAAATTAAGATCGAGTATGATTCAGAATAGGTTTGGAATACAGAAGAAAAGAAGATGAATGTGCTGTGAAAGAAGTGACTTTAAACATTATGCTCAAAAGCAATTTGAAAGTGAGTAGAAAAATCAGGCCATTGGCTGGAAGAGAAATCAAAATGAGAAGAGGCTAATGACAAAAATATGGGAAGGGTTTGGTAGGACGTTCTGCAGGCATAGAGAAGGTCTCAGTGAGTGACTGAGTGAGTAAATGGCAAAAATGTAATTTAAGTACAACTAATAGACCATTAACATTTGTGATGGATGTCCTCAGGCTTTTGTATTTACCAAAACAGCATTATGATTTCCTCTATGAAATACACACATGAGAAGATGTGGGTATAAACTTTCTCCTTGGCTGTGAGTGGCTCCAACAAACCAGCCTTGCATTCTCAATGTCATACTTATAATTTGACAGAATTATAAATCACTGCATTGCAGAGCTTAAGGTCCATTCCCAAATACTAGAAATTGAAAATGTTAAATCTGAGAAAACTAAGAGTCTACTTGTATTCACTTGGACAAAATTTCTTCCCAGAAGCTGAACACTGATGACTCATTAAGCAATCCAATGGCTAGAACTGAGCTACCCTACCCAAAACTCAGCCTAACTGATTTTTTCTTTTTAGCCAACTGATTTTTAAAACTTCCCCAACACAGTTTTATAGCATATAAATAAATCCCCCACAACTCTAAAGAATTTATTTTATATTTTTTACTTTATTACCCAAATATAAAGATTTTTTTCTAAATACTTAAATGCTTTCAGTGTGGGAAACTGCACATGTTGTTGATAATTTCCTAGCCAGTACATTCATAAATTGGAGATTATTAATGATTACATCACTATTCACAAAAGTTCATAAGAAAAAGTCAAGAAGAATTCTTAATCTTTTGATTTATAAACCACTATTTCCCATCTTAAAAATAGCCATTTTATGCTTCATGGCAGGATGGTCTGCTGACCTAATTTATTCAATAAATTGGTAGGAAAACCAGAACTAGAAATCTATATTCCCTTATCTTTATTCTATGTTCAATTTTATATCATCCCAAATTATTCTGGAAACCCTAATTGCTTAATCTTTAAGTGCTTAGAATTTTCAGTCAACCACTTAAGTCCTCAGAATATAATGTGTGCTTTTCTACTTAAAACCCACAAAATGAGAAGGATATTTAATTGAGCTGCCACCGGCTCCATGCGGATGGGCAGGTCAGCATGGTGCTTGAGGCCTCTATTCGGGAGTCAGCCTCAGCTCTTTGACCTTCAGGAAACAGTTTAAGCCTTCTGTGCTTCTTTTCCTTGTCTGTTAAGTGTTGACAATAGTAGTATTGCTCATGGGGTTGTTGTGAAGATTAAATAGAATGATATGTGTAAAATACTAATGCATGGCAGATTAAGCACTATATTTTAGCCACCACTATTGTTGTTGTTAGAATTTACAACAATTAAAATTAACTCAAATCTGAAAGTGAATCTATCAGACCTTCCTCCATTGTCAATACCAATGGAAGAGTCACGTGAAAAGATGTTTGTGTATTGCGATATAACTGGTTTCAATTTCCTTGCAATTAAGAATTCATCCACCAACCTGCACTTGATATCTCTATCAGTGCCCAGAACTCTGTATATAGGATGCTTTCCTTAAATATCACAGACCAAATGCAAAGGGGAAAAAATACAGAAGCACAAAATATAGAGATAATAACACAAGATTGCATAACTACTAGATTGTAAGATACCAACCACAAGATTCATAGAAATTCTGAGAAAGGTCAATGTGGGCCAGAGAAGTCAGCTGATATTTTGGTAAAGATATACAATTTCTACTGGACCTTAATCTCAAAGAAGTGCATTTCATGTGGAGAGACAGTGTAATCAAAGGTACAGAGGTGGGAACAAGAGTGGAGATGCATAGAAATTGAGCGACGAAGCAAGAGATCTTGGAGGGTAAGTATAAGTGTCTTTCTCCAAACATAGACTCAAACAATACTTGTTTATTTATTAAAATTTTATTTATATTTTTATCTTCAACTTTTATCTGTTTAATTAAATTGCATTGCCTTTATTAGAAGTTTACATTTGTCAGAATTAAATATGAGTACATTTTCTGCATGCCAATATTTATAATCAAAGCATACATTCTCACCACATCTAAAAATTTTTCACCCGCAAACTTTGAAAAGACCCCAGTTAATACAAGTGCCTTTTATTTTTTCTATTTCATAGGTTTCATGCCATTATAAGTAACATTCAGCAAATTATAGACACCTTACATAACCTGAATGGCTTGTTGCTATAGACAGAATATTTGTATCCCCACAAAATTCATACATTGAAACCTATCACCCAACGTACTGGTATTTGAAGATGGAGCCTTTGGGAGGCAATTAGGTCATGAAGGCAAAGTCCTCACAAAGGCGATTATTACCCTTATAAAAGGGTTCCCAAAGACCTTCCTCACTCCTTTCACCTTGTGAGGTTATAGCACGAAGATGACCATCTATGAATCAGGAAGCAGGCTCTCACTAGACATCAGATCTGCCAGTGCCTTGATGTTGGACTTCCCAGCCACCAAAACTGTGAGAAGTAAATTTCTGTTGTTCGTAAGCCACCCCTCTATGGTATTCTGTTATAGCAGCCCAAATGAATAAAGATATTTGCTAATATTTAATATAAACCAACTTTTCAAAAGAAATATAATCACTAGATACTAAAGACATAAATACACCTTCACTGCTATATTTTTTTTCATTGAGCTGGGAAATTAAACTGCCCATAAATCAAAATACAAAGGGCTTATGCACTTTGGTTTGCAATGAGCATTAAACTGGCTTGCAAATAATGCTGGATATTTGTCCACTTTTGGAAAACAGCTGCAATATATTTATAGAAAATACACCAACTCATTCCATTCTTAGTTATATATATACACACACACACACATACTCTTTTAGCAGGCACAAAACCACAGCAAGTGTAACTTTTTATACTATACACTGTCCATAACAACTATAACAATTTGAATACAAGTAACTGTGTGAGCAACCTTAGGTACTTTATTGTACACTTACTCTAATTTGCAATCGTTTCATTAACTTCACTTAGCAGAAATGTTACAATAAAATGAAGCAGCCATTTGGTTAATAACAAAGGGAAGATGAGGATACCGTTTCAGGAGCTAGAAAAAATAGTTAACAATTTCCAATTCCAAGAAAGAAATCTGTCTTCCTCAGCCACTCTGTCCTCTGCCTGTCACTGCTGTAGCATCTCCTACTCTAGTGTGGTGTCCAGTTTCCTTATGTTTCACAAAATACTCAACATCAAAAGCACTAGACAGAAAGATGATCAAATGAGCCTCCCAGGGAGCATTCTGAGGCAGTCTGTGGAACAGCTGTCCCTATGACAGTATCCTGTATACTATTCTGAGCAGCACTGTGCTTCAATATATTATATTCAAAAGTATAATTTGAGAAACCACAGATAAATTTTGTTACAGAACCAAAAGACCAAAGGATAAACAAAGATCCCATTGTTATTTAATGTGTGTCAAGGGATGACATATTTTATTCAATCGTCACAACCTTATGACATAGGCATTATTATTATTCTTATTTTACAAATGAGGAAATCAAAACATGGATTAAGGGGCTTGCCTAAGATCACAAACTAGGAAATGATGTAGCCAAGATCCAACCCCAAGCAATCGGACTTAAGGTCTTGTAACTTTTTTCCCAGTGACTTAACAAAGTGAGTTTATTTCTCATCACGCTACAAGTCCAATACAGGTCGTGGGGCAGGGGAGAGGTTCTGCTCTTCATAAGCACTCAGATAATTAGACACACAGAAGGTATACGAAAGACACATACATATTTCCTCAGTCAAGAAGGCAAGAAAAAGAAATGTGACAAATCTTGCAGCAGCTCTTAAAATTTCTTCCAGGAAAAAACATGTCATTTCCTCTCCTATTTCATTGGTCATTGCAAGTCATGTAGCTATGCCAAACCTCAAAGGAGGGGTGAAATGCAATCTTACTATGTGCCAAGAAGGCAGAGAACCAAAATATTTCAGAACAGAACTAATGACAGCCATAAAGGAAGTCAGTGAATGGGGTTTTCAAAGACAAAAGGAACAACATTAGAATTGGCAAGTAGGTGGAACTTTCAAGAACAACCTCAATATTTTCTAGTTACATTGAAATATCACCCTAGGAAATGATACATGGGGAAAATATAGAACAGGAAAAAAATTGTGCTTCAGTAGAAAACTACGTATTGTCTAGGAGGCATCCCTTCTGGCTTACCAGATTCTCATTCTACAGATGTTATTTTACAACACTGTATTCATAGATACCTGAATGCAATGCAAAATAATTCTTATCTATAGACTCGCAAATCTGTCTTGTTCAACAGAGGTTAAATTGACTTGTCTCCCTCACAGTAAAAAGTTAGTTTTGTCTCTATTTGAGCATTCATTTCAATATTCTCACCATACAATCCAGCAATTGTACCTCTGGGCATTTACCAAATTGATGTGAAAACTTATGACTACATAAAAACTTACCTGTGAATGTGTATGGTAGCTTTACTAACAATCACCAAAAACTGGAGTCAACCAAGAGGTCCTTCAATTGGTGAATAGGTATGGTGAGATAAATTTTAGCTTTGTTAAAAAGAAAAAAAAACTGCCATAGTATCTCACCAGAATAAATGAAAGTTCCTTTTGCTTCATTTCCTTGCCAGCAATTAGTATTGCTGGGGTGTTGGGGTTTTTGTTTTGTTTTGTTTTTTTTAGATTTTTGCCATTCTAAAAGATGTGTAATGGTATCACATTATTGTTTTAATTTGCAATTCCGTTATGACAGATGATTCTGAGCACCTTTCATATGCTTATTTGTTCTCCGTACATCTTCTTTAGTGTAGTGTCTGTTTAGTGGTAACTCTTTATTATAAATTATTTTCCTTGGCACTGGGTATCAGAGTCCATTCTTCATTTTCCTTTCACTCTAATTTTTGGGCAGCACATGGTATGCAATTTGAATTGGCTTCCTCTAAAAGCCTGCATTGTTTACTTTTACTCCGTCCTGTCCTCTAAGCTGCTGTAACTGGTGATGATAATGATGATGACAATGATCACGACGATCATGTTACTATGCTTTGAGTGCTAACTATGTGCCAAGTACCCTGAGTGCATGGATTACTTCATTTACCCTTCACAACCCTAAAAGGTAGGTACCATCAGCATCCCTGTTTCATAAATTAGGAAACTGATACTTAGGGAACATTAAGAAACTTGCCTGTGTTAATAGTAAGCAACTGGCTATTATTCGCATCTAGGGAGGTTGACTTTGAAGCCTGTGATTTTAACCAATATGGAATATACACGATGCCTAGAAACTAAAGGTTAAAAAGCTAAAAACAGTTTATATTCTTTCCCAGTTCTTAAAAATACTTCATTTGAGATGCCAGATTAGTCATTTTTGGAAACTATTAAAAAAATCATCACTAACTATGAAACAGGAATGAAACAATCACCCGTCTCTGTAACTGATGAAGTAGTCAAAATGAGTCAAAATGACAACTGATGAGTAGTCAAAATAACGTTTCTTAATGCTAGAAATGTACTGCTGCCAAGCAAGACCCAGAAGAAGTACAATACAGAGAGGCACAGTCCTTGCCCCAAGGATATAATGCTTAGCACAAAGGAAGGTTTCGCCATCTCCAAGTCATAGAAATTATATGACCACAAGCAGCACAGAACCAAGCCTACCAGGTTCTTCAATGGTAGCAACTAAGGCTGCTGTATAGTTTGATGCTACTTCAACCATGTCTCCCACTGCCCTCTGAAGAATCCTAGGCTAATTATAGAAATCACAGCAACTAAGATACCTTAGGAAGTGTCACTGGCAAAATTCTGAATGACCTCTCAATGTCTCCCAGCCTCCCCACCGTCAAGCTCCACCCCCTTATCAGACACAAATGGGGGTGTCACATTGTCAGTGCCACATGGGGGTGAACGCTGCTGGGCTAGAAACCATCATTAGGACACCTGAAATCCTCCCTGAGGGGTTACCAGCCACTTCTGTGAAAGGGGCGTGTGCTTTTAAGAAGAGAGATGCTCTACGTTCCCCTGCTTAAGATTCAGCATCACTCAGCTTGAAACTTCATATCCAGCTGTCACCAGGACTTTTTTTTTTTTTCCTTTTAATCTCCTTCTAAAAAGCAAGACTTTAAGTTTGGGCAAAAACTTCTCTTCATCAGAGTTCCTGGAAAGAATTTCTTCTATTTCACTTCTTTCTTTCATACCTGACACTTAAAATCCCTCCTAAACTCATTCCCCATTTAAACATGGGCAGGAAGTAAGATGCGGACTTCTTGGCTTCCTCTAAAATGGGACTGTGTACATACAAATCCTTCTACTTTACTTTGCATGGTTGACGCTGCCATTACTTCTTCTCATGGATTATACCCTTGAGATCAGCTTTAATCATGTGAATTGTTATTGCTTCCAAACATTAATTTAAAAAAAAACAGATTATTTGAAGATTAAACCCCTTCTGAGCTCCAAGTTTATTAATCACTTCAATCTCATTAGGAAGATGGGATTGTTCTTACCTGCACTGCAAGCTAAGGAGCAAGGCCAAAACAAGAATCCAGGATCTTTGGCACTCTAAATGGCATTTTGGCTCCTTGGAAAGAGTTCCATGTCCCTAACAATGTTTTAAACAAATGCTCCTTTATTCCATTCTTGATTCCAACAAGATGAGTCATGTTCCAGGTTACTTTAGGAGGAAACAACAAGCCTTGCTCAGCCACTGTGTTGCTCCTTTCTAGGCATCAGCTGGGCTGCTGTTCACTTGTAAGAAGTGGTGCCTTCTAGATTTGCAAAGCCATTACTTCATGTCATGACCCCATCCATACCAGTAACAGTGAGCCAAGAGCAAGAACTGTGCCCTTTCATCTTCATATCCCCTACACAGATTAGATGCTTAATAAATATTTGAGTTAACTGCCTTAATAAACCACCCTGAGACACACAGGATTCTTATTTGATAAATCTGTTTAACAGTATCTCTCTCATGCGCTAGGGACATGTTTCAACATAAAAATATAATACAAAGCAAATGGAACCTATGCATTTGCATGAAAATATAAATCAGATATTTGCTTTTATTCACTTTTTTCTTTACATACAATTTCACTATGTTTGTAATTTACTCTCAAATGCTTTAACATTATAAAAGTGTGAATTAAGTTAAGCTAGTGTTTCAGTTACGTTAATCAGGGACTCATCTTCCTGGGATGGTTAGTTAACACTTCATCAGAAAGGCCACACTATCAGAGGCTACTACAAATGCTTCAAATCTCTTTATCTCTGGTCATAATCACAGGCTTTACTAATTAGCATATGAATGTTAGAAATGAGTTTCCATAGGTCAAAATATTGGCTTATTAGGGGAGGGGGGCAAGTGAGGGGTATAGGATTAAGAGATATGAACTACTACATATAAAACAGACAAGCAATAAGAATATACTGTATAGCACAAGGTATTATAACCATTACCTTGTAATAACTTTTAATGGAGTATAATCTGAAAATACACTAAACCACTATGCTCTAAGCCTGAAACTAATATAATATTGTAAATCAACGATACTTCAATTTAAAAAAGAAAGAAAGAAATATGGCTTATTATTTGGTACAATAGATATTAAAAATAGATTGTCACTGGCAAAATTATTGATATTCAAGATACATGAATTGGTTAGAAGATATCACAGAGGCACCCCCCCCTTGCATGAAAAGGGCATGGTAACCTAGGAGACTCTTCACCTCCACCCTCAAAGATGTCCTCGAAGGCTGAGCTAAACAACCCTGTGTCCAATCACAAGTTTGGAAGATTCTAGGAAAAACTTAACTTCATCAAGTTTATAGAACAAGTTGTCTAATGTTTATCTAAAAACATCTGTAATGTATCTATTGTGCAGTGGAATTTGGTCAAGTCTTAATGTCATTGTACCCTGGTAGGGGATTGTAGTGGAGAAGCTAACCTTTGCCCACCCCTACCTACTGGTAGCTGTTATCTACCAAAAAGAACTAACAGTCCCACATTACACATTAGCGTAGGTAAGCTTGCAATACTCCTGTAAACTGGTTGCTGTTTATTGCTGATTTTGTTTTATTTGCAATTTATGCTAAGAAAGCTTTAACTAAGAAGCAGCCTTCTATTGCTAAATAGCACTGATGGAGAACACGATTAGCAATTTCATTAGGGTATGGGACACTTAACTTGGCAAAGTGGCACTTGGAAAACCAAATATGATTAACTCATACATGAAAACCGTCCAAGTCTTTTCAAACAGGCATTTTTTTGCCTGGTAACTAAAGCCACCTCTCCCTCCAGAAGGAAAGACTGAGGAACACCCATGAAGTCCCACCACCAGAAAAGCTATCCTTTACATTAAATGCAGTTTCAGTTTTTCTCCCATCACTCTACCTTCAAAGTAAAGTATTTCAGCTTTTCACTGTTGAATTACACTGTTGAATTACATCACTGAAGTCAATGAACCTTTCCCAAACCAAAATCCGAAGGTCTAGCAACAAAGAGAAAGATTTTAATATCCCTTGCCTAGTCAGAAAACCAAGTTAATGGTTCACAACCAGCACCCTCTTCCTCAACCATGACTTTGTGTGATAACTAAGGCAGTGAATATAGCTTCAAAATTCCCTGTAGCAGTGTCCAAGGCAGCCACTCAAATCTATTTTTAATGAGGCCTAAAGGACCTGGTATTAGGAAATAACCCTGGACATGTTAAGATGTATGAAGCTGCAGCACCTCTCTCCATTTTCTTCAAAAGCATAACTTTCCAGAGATTGCTATGCATGCAAGGAATGCATTTGGGGTTGGGCGGGGATGGCTGGAATGCTTCTCTGTGTGTTCTGGCAGGGACTCAGGGGCAGCAGATAGTGGAGCCTGGGACAAGAAGCACAGGCTATGTTACAGGTCACTGAGCCAACACCCAATGTTTTACTGAAAACCATTCTTGATCTGTTGTTCCAATCAACAGTATATTCTAAACATGCTCAGGTACCAGACTCATGATATGCATTCCACACAAACTAAATAGGATGCTAGAAAAAGAAGAGAAGGAAAAGAGAGGAATGATTAACAGTATCAGGAACTCCTGAATTCTGCCTTCCTAATACCATACCAGCAAGCAATGGATGATCTTCAAAAGACAAATAAAATAAACTGTGCCATGCAGTTCTAATTTGTATTTAAATCGTTATTATCTCTGAAGGAAATTTGTTTTTTTCCTATTCTTGAAGAAAGTCTGATTTTTGAATATTCTCTCAAAGGTTTCTCTTTTCCAAATTACTAAACTATTACTAAAAGTTGAGTAAATCAATGTCACAAATATGTGATCCTTTTAAATTAAGTACACTGTACCCAAAATATCAACTTTCTGGATTAGGATTCATTTTACAATGTGCACAAACTTTATTTGTTTTAAATGAACACCATGTCCATTCATTTTATATCAAAGTGTAAAGCTTTTATTTCTGGATAGTCTTTATTGATTCTAGCTTCTCTCTTGCAACTTTTCAGAGCAAAACCAAAGACACAAAGTTATTGAACTTTGAAATAAAAGCCAAAAGTAACATGCATTACATTGAACATAAAATTCTTTACCTCTCCAGTAATTTACTGCAGGATATTTGAGTTGGGCAGAAAAGATTAAGAAACTAACTCTTAATTAAACTGGAGTTCAAGTTAAAGAGAACTTAAGGGGGTTTTTCCAGATTGCTGGGAAGAAAGAAATGTTCAGTATCTGAGACCTATTGGAACAAAGAGATGAAGACTCTGCTTCCAAGTAATTGCCATCAAGTGGAGAAGAGACAGACGTGCAGTGAGAAACAGAATGAAATAATTTATGGGATAAGGTTGCAAACAAAAACAAAAAAAAACTGGAAGGGTAAGAAAAGAAATAATTGTCTCTGAGGAGTGGTGGGGTAGAGATGGGGCTTGGGAAAAGCTTTTGGAGAACAGAAGTGAGAAACAGAGCTAACATGTGGAGCACCTACTAACTGATGCCCACGTAGGACAAAATGGCCCACTTAAATCTTAAAACAGCCCTCTGAGAATAATACAGTTTTACATAGAATGAAACTGAGCACTGCACAGCAAAAAGGCTCAGGTATCTTTAATTAGAGATCATGCAGCTAGGCAAGAATAGACAGAACGAGGCAGAAGCCAAATGTGAATGGTTCCAAAGTTCATGCTCTTTTGACTAAAAACACTTGCTTCCCTAAGGAGATAGATGTGCTAACCTCTTTGTATACATTAACTCACCTAATCTCATTTAATCCCCGCCTAACACCCTGTGCAGTAGGCCTGTTGACCTTCATTTACCAATAAGAAAAACAAGTCCAGAGAAGCAAATTAATGTGACCGAAGTTTCATACTTTGAGTGAGGACCAAGATTTAAACATGGGTCAGTCTTACTCCAACTTGAAGATGAGCTTGAAAGCTGAACAGAACTGCAACAGGCGGAGAGGAAAGGAAAAGGTACAGAGAGAGCTCCCTTCTCATTTCTCCATACTGCTGCCTGGAGGGCCCAGTCTGTGCAAAGCCAGAACTGAAGGTCTACTGGATTTTTCATTTTCCCAAAGAACATTTACTACATCATATGACCCTTATCAAAGGCCAGACAGTATAAACTTTATAAGCTGACTGCTACCAGCATAACTTTTCCCTCGAGAACTCCACACTCCAAAATTCCAGGCCACCATCCAAAATTCCAAATATCCTCTCAGAGAGGGAACTCTGAGGTAAACAGATCCCATCCTCAGAGAGTAACTGAGGAGCTGCCAGCTATGAGTCAGGAGATTAGGCGCTGCCTTGATTCATCTCTACAGAGGCTGTCTGTGGGGCTTCCCAGGGGCAGGAGAGGGAAGTGGGCCAGGAAGGAATCAACCCCAGCCACCCACAGATGTACACGTAAGTGCTGGGAAGGGAGTGACGGAGGACACCTAGGAAAGGTTCTCAGGACACACAGCCAGTCCTCCATGTTGGAGAAAAACCTGGTTCTTCCAAGCATGAATTTTCAGTGCCCACTACTGTTCCTAGGCCAAAAAGAACTCAGGAATGAACTTTTAATAACATTCTCTCAAGCCAGAAGGGGAAACAAAGGTTTTTCCAGCTATATATGGAAACATGTCCTGGCTAGGCCAAGTACCTAAAGGAGACTCTCCAGTTCTTCTCTGACATATGAGTGATGATTTAAGCAACAAATTCCAAGTGCAAAACAGTTTCCAAGGGAAGAAAAGAGAGATCAGTTATCCAAATGTGTGCATACCTTCTGGAATAGAAGTAATGGGAAACTGCCATATCTATCCCTGAAGATTAAATCTTCCACAAAAAGAATAGCAACAGTCTCATGTTTGGCCTTTTTTAAAGTGACAATGCTCTTCTATAACTTTACAGACTTTTAAATGGTCACTTTCTTCTCTCTGGAAAAAAAGAAGTCAAGTATTTTTCCACACTAAGATAAATCCTTAAGGTAATTACGTGACCTTTCACTCAACAAAGTGTAGTGTATTTTACATAAATGTTCTGTTTTTATATCTTTTTTTTTAAATGTAATAGAGTATATAAACTAGGGTGGAGGGCATAGCTCAAGTGGCAGAACACATGCTTAGCATGCATGACATCCTGGGTTCAACCCCCAGTATCTCCTTTAAAAATAAATAAAACCTAATTACCTCCCCCTACCAAAATAAAATAATTAAATAATACAATAATAAATAAACTAAGAAAGATTTCAGAGAATATCACTTCTATACTGCAAACATATACAGAGTTTTTAAAAAGTGTTGTGCTATTTAATGTCGTAAGATGAAGACATAATTGGAAATGCTTATTACTCCCTTTATCAAGTTTAAGGTGTTCAACATTTATGTTTTAGGTAGCTTGGTAAGAAGATACCTTAGAAAGTATGGGTATTGCAGACATGTTAAATGATGAACTGGTAACCTTGATCCCAAGAAAACATTTGAGAATAAATTTCTTCTGAGGCATAGAAGAGAAAGTGGATTTGTAATGGGTAGCTCCAAAGGCAGAGAAAGGATCACTGCACAGAGCAAAGCAGATTCAGGGTCAATATAAGGAAGAACTTTTGAACCTATTTTAGCTGTTCAAAGATAGAATGGGTAATTCATTCTCTATTGCTAGGAATATTTAAGCAAAAATCAATAAGCATCTGGCAAGGATTCTTCAATATTTTTAGCAATAAGGAATAAACTCCTATTCCAATTTTGGCCATTCTAATATTTGAGATGTTCTTTCTTATCTCCAAATGGATGTCCCACAGGTTGCTCAAATTCTCAGTCCAAAACCAAATCATATGTTCTCTCCTAAGCATCAGCCTATTTTTGCTATCTCAGTAAATGGGACCATCATCCATTCATCGAACAAGCCCCAAACCTAGGCAACATCGTAGACACGTCCCTCTTCCTCATCCCAAACGTGATCACTCTCCAACTCCTATCCACTGTCCCTCTCAAATATCTCTTACCTAAGGTGATGGGTTAAAACAGATGACCCTCTCACACTACAGCAGTGGCTCACAGCTTAGCTGCTCATTAGACTCACCTGAAGTACCCCATGCCGATTAGGTCAAAATCTTTGTGTGATAGACCGGACAGAATTTTTTGAAGCTCTCAGGTGATTCTAATGTGCAGCCAGCACCGAGAACCACTGAAAAAGAGGCAAGCAGGCAAGATAGAAAGGTACCAAAGTAATAGAAATAAACTATAGACTAGGAAAGGTACAGTTGGGATATAAATTTGAAAAATATTTTGAGACAGCTCCAAGAGATATTGAACATGGTTGCCAACCTTTATGGCAAAACTCCAGTTTTTTTCATCCCAAGTATGGTCAGAGATTATAACCCACCAACCAGTCACAACCAGTCTCACAGGGAATTAGGTGAGATATGTGGATGGATCAGATCAAACTTTTTACTGTCCCCGGGGAACAACCCATAACGAGCCAGGCGAATTATCTACAGACATATGAAAAAAAATTGGAGCATCTGTGTAAGTAGATCACAAAATGCTCTTCATACAGAATTACCAAAAGCATGCCCTAAAAATTAGATTCTAAAAAAGGTTTGAAAGCTAAGAAATGTATCTGTCTAAATAATATTCTAATATCTAATATTCACAAGTATTAGCACTAGATGTTTTCGATTGTTGACCAAATATTATGCTTGAGATTGACCTTTTGTTTACAATATGCCACAAATAAAATTTTTCTTTAAAAAATTTTCTCCAATTAGTATAACTTGGGAAAGTACAGTACTATCAAATGCATTTAGTTCAAAGATAAAATCACTGTCAGACCAACAGCCCTTGCCATTCCTAGAAGCAGCCCAGATTTACCACAGCAGTTTCCTCAGGAAGGGGTGTGGGAGTAGAAAGCCACTAAACACCTACACTTGTCTGTCAGCCCATGACGGTCTCTGCTCTGGCATGAGAAAGCCAAGAATAAGCATGAAGTGAATTAAAGTCCGACACTGTAGACACTCTACCCTGGCTTCCTGAACCTTCTCAGCATAGTGCCAAGAGTAAACAAAAGGGAGATCTGCAACTATTCACCAAGCAAAGTTTGGCTATCTTCTTCTAAACTTTCTAATACTACTAGAGAGATGAATTGAAAGCATCTAAAAATAACTTTTTGAACTCTACAAAAAGAATAGAAATACATAGGGTGAAACCATGAAGAAGAAGGACTAAAGAGCCCAAAATTCAGGCAGGTGAATACCTCCAGTGTGGAAAGAAAAATGGAAGGGACTGGAGAGGACCACACACAGCACTTCAATGGAAATGATAATGTTCTCTTTCTTAAGCTGACTTCATCATGGTTACAAAGAAGTTCAATTCTTTGCTATTCTTTATACCTTCTACATCTCAAATAAATATTCTTTTGTAATTATTTAATAACTAAAATGTTTTTACAATTTAAATGGAGTCAAAAGGAAAAGATCTAGATTTCTGTCACAAGCATGCCATTATGTAACCTTTAGCCCAGATGCTTTTCTGGGATTTAGTAAAACTACAGACACTGGAGTAGAGCAAGGGTCACCAAACTATGGCTCACCATCTGCTTTTATAAATAAAGATTTACTGAAACATAACCAAGCCCATTCATTTGCATATTGTCTGTGGTTGCTTATGCATTAAAACAGTAGCCAGCCTTAAGTACCTGCAATAAAGACCATATGGCCTGTAAATCCTAAAAAGTTTGCTGTCTGGTCATTTAAGAAAAGACTCCCACCCCTGAGGCAGAGAATCGCTAGGACATCTCCTAAGACTGATACGAAGGGGAAAAAATGTATCCAAATATGCTAACACCAGTTGGCCCCACTAATGGACCAAAATTTCTTTTTGATACTTTCCATAAATGGTCTGTTTAGGTTAACTGCCCCACAACCTAAAAAATCTCATGAATCATGTCAACAGATTTCAGACATGAATTTTGTGCAAAATGTAGCTTCTTCTAGGTCAACAGTATCATGAGTACAGAATTAGAAATCTCCTGCCCTGGAAGGTCTGCCTCTGAAACTATATCTCATAACTGAAATCCAGGTTGGGAAATCTCAGAACCAAAAACAGCCCTTTGTGAAGGATCTCAACTCACTAGAATCAGAGAGGTTCATTTCCAGGACTTGATCTTCTGTTTCCCCGTATGCTGACCCAAGGATTATCTTGAGATTTTCAGTCTCAACACACATATGTTTGCACATGGAAAAGCCTGGAATTTTTAAATGCCAAGGGTGGTAAGTCCATCCTTCTCTTTGTCCCAGTAAGTTCATTTTTACATCTGTGCAAATAATCCTTCAGCACAAAACTACTGGGGAGCTGCCTCTGTCAGAGGTTAACAAAAACAGGGATACATTGTCTGCCGAAACTTCTCTGTAACCTTAACTTCTTCTTCTCTTCTAAACTGTCATGTGATGCCAATGATGCAACACTGCGTTCACACTTGAGCCACAGTGCTGACAACCCCAAACTTGCAATGCTGCCTGAAGTCCAACAATTACTGATGTTACCACCCCACCCTTGGATGATCAAGTGGCATGAATGACCAGAAACCATTTTATTTTTTTTTTACAAGGGATTGAACCCAGGACCTTATACATGCTAAGCATGCATTCTACCACTAAGCTATATCCACCCCTGACCAGAAATCATTTTGAATGTCCAACTTTAAATTATGCAAAACCCATGAAACTAACTGAAACTAAGATACTGTTTGGAACTATCCATTTCAGGGTCTACAGGTCCACAAGAGCAGCAGATCCGAGTTCTCTCCTTTGGCCGTACCAGGATAGCTAGATACCAGGCCTATGGAAACAGTGTGGTGGTAAAGGAAAGGGGCTACTCAGGGACCCCAGCAGTGCCTCAGCCACAGCCAGGACACTACCCTTGTCTCAACACATAGTGCTCTTTCAGTTGAAAGCAATAAATCTCCTTTGTTTTCCTCTGAAAAGACACATTTGTAAGGGTTCATCTTATTTCTTTTATAGCCTGCATTATCCCGTTCACAGATCAAAGTTACTTACTTAATGAGAAATGCTTAACTTAGAAAATTATTTTTGGTATATAGGTCTTTGGGGAATTTTGACTTTTGCCGAGAAAGAACACTTGGAGTTGAAATCATAGGACCTGGATTCCAGTTTCCTGTATCAAACTGTCACCTTGGACAAGGCCATAACCTCTCAAGACATACAGCTCTGAAATAAAGTTCTTGGAATAAGTGGATCTGAAGATAACTTCCCAACCCCTCCTTCTCAACAGACGACCTTGCCCCCTAATCTAATGAAATTGAAACTATGAAACGATCTCCTCTACCGCTACAACTCAAATCACTTTGAATATTCACCCTGTAGGTCGTTGTTTCTCTCTCTAAGTAGGAGTATTCTTCCTTCTTATCACAGGTAAATTTTCCACCCTAGATCTGGACTTCATTTCCTTCTGCCTCTTCCAGAACATATGTTGTTGCCTTAACATGACCCACACTTCTCCCCCTCTGCCTCTGCTCACATGGATTGCCATTCCATTCATAAGAAAATCTTATTCAAGCTCCACCACAAACACCACCTCTTGCCTTTTCTGAGCAATCCCTTTGCCTCGTGCACCTCATCAGCTTTTATTTTCTTCATTTATTCTAGTGCTACCTGTATTGCAGTCATTGTATACTTGCCTTATCCTTTCTGCTAGATTATAAACTCTTATTTCTTACTCAGCTTTGTGTACCTTACAGTGTGTCACACATAATAATCATTCAAACTGTACCGAGTAACAATGATAAAATAGTCTCCTCATACACCAATTCCATATTCTGATTAGTAAGAGCTTAACTTCCATTGCCTGTCATCCTCACCATGAAAGGGGTACATTTTAGAAACACATATTTTTAGAACTGAGCAAATTACCTGCTAGTCACAGGTTCAAGACATCACTTTTCTCAATGCATATGTACCTAGCCCACTTTTCTGTTTCCCTAGTTTAGAGACTTTTTTTCAAAATCCCAGCTGGTAAAGTTGAGTACCAGACCAGTTGACAACAGGGGTTAAAAAAAGAATGTTTACAATCTTTGGAGAAAAAAATCACAGTAAATGTAGAAACGTTGGGGTGAGGACAGGATATCCACTTTAACCAACCTTCTCTTGCACCATCAAGCAAGAGAAAAGCTCACAGTCTCTTCAACAAATAGTGCTGGGGAAACTGAGCTGCATGTACATCAATGAAGCTAGAACACTCCCTCACACCATGCACAAAACTAAACTCCAAATGGCTTAAAGACTTAAACGTAAGACAAAAGACACTATAAACCTCACAGAAGAAAACATAGGCAAAACATTCTCTGACATAAATCTTAGCAATGTTCTCCTAGGACAGTCTACCCAGGCGACAGAACTAAAAGCAAAAATTAACAAATGGGACTGAATTAAACTTACAAGCTTTTGTGCAGCAAAGTAAACCATAAACAAAACAAAAAGACAGTCTATGGAATGCAAAAAAAAATACTTGCAAAAGATGAGACTGACAAGGGCTTAATTTCCAGAACATAAAAACAGCTCATACAACTTAATAACAAAAAAAAACCAAACAACTCAATCCAAAAATGGGCAGAAGGCCTAAACAAGCAATTCTCCAATGAAGACATACAAACACCAATAGGCACATGAAAAAATGTCCAATGTCACTAGTTATCAGAGAAATAAAAATCAAAACTGCAATGAGGTATCACCTCACACCAGTCAGGATGGCCATCATTCAAAAGTACACAAACAATAAATGCTGGAGAGGGTGTGGAGAAAAGGGAACACTCCTACACTGTTGTGCAGCCATTATGGAAAACAGTATGGAGATTCCTCAAAAAAACAAAAAATAGACTTACCATATGATCTAGAAATACCACTCCTGGGCATATATCCAGAAGGAACTCTAATTTGAAAGATATTAGAGTTTGCACCCCAATATTCATAGCAGCACTATATACAACAGCCAAGACATGGAAGCAACCTGAACGTCCATCAACAGATGACTGGATAAAGAAGTTGTGATATATATCTACAATGGAATACTACTACTGCCATAAAAAATAATAAAATAATGCCATTTGCAGCAGCATGGATGGACCTGGAGATCATCATTCTAAATGAAGCAAGCCAGAAAGAGAAAGAAAGATACTTTATGATATCATTTATATGTGGAATCTCAAAAAAAGACAAATGAACTTACTTACAAAGAAAGAGACTCATAGACATAGAAAACAAACTTAAGGTTACCAGAGGGGAAGAGGAAGGGAAGGGAAGGGATAAATTGGGAGTTCAAGATTTGCAGATACTAACTACTGTATATAAAATAGATAAACAATAAGTTTATACTTGATACCACAAGAAACTATATTCAATATCTTGTAGTAACCTATAATGGAAAACAAATATATGTATGTATATGTATGGCTGAACTATTATGCTGTACATCATTAGTTGACACAACATTATAAACTGACTATACGTCAATAAAAAAAAGAAATTAGGTCAATGGTCAGAGGGAAAAGTCAGAAAATTAGAAAGAGAGTGCAGTATTACAGCACTCGAAGAAAGAGAGAACTTAAAGAAGGAAATAATTAACAGTTTCAAATTTTATGAAGCATCAAATAAGAGCAGGACCAAAGAACTCTTTAGATTTGGCAAAAAGGTCACTGGAAACCTTTGCCATTTTAATTTTACCAAAGTAGTAGAAGCAAAAGCTTGATTACAGTGGAGACTCTGTTTTGCTCAACCCTCTATTCCTAGTGCCTAGGAAAACTGTCCACTAGACACTCAATACATATTGAAGAGTAAATAGGAATATGACAAAAAGGAGGTGGAAATGTGCTATGTTATTTTGGTCAAAGAGACAATATGTTGGTGTGGCGATAACAATGACAAAATGAACAATCTTTTGTGAGTCCTTAAGGGATGGCATGCACTGTGCTGAATGTTTTTCAGTGCAATATGCAGTATGCACAACTTTATGAAGTAAGTACTATCATTATCCTTAAATTACAGTTGAGGGAACAGAGGCTGTAACCAATTTGTAAATGCAGGAACTGAAATTTGAACCCAGGATGTTTGAGTCAAAGAACAAGGAAACATACAAACACACACACACACACACACACACACACACACACACACACACACACTTACAAAATCTCATTTTAATAAATTATAGGTATTATAGGAAATGTTCCATCAGGAACATGAAATAGGAAAGCAGCACAAATTTAGGGATGAATAGGTACTTCTCAGATGGAAGAAGGGCCAAACATCAGTGTTCTTGGAGTGATGCCAAGATCAGCCTCACTGTACATTTTATAAATGGACTAGAAGAGACTGAGTAATATGATGTTTCAAATTTTGCAAATGACACATTAAGCATCTCTAGGGTGTGAAATGCCAACCTGACAAAAATAAAACAAAGTATACTTAGAGAGTGACAAGCTCTAAGTTCACAGGACCCAAGAATGGGATCTGGCAACTCCATGAAATGGGTAGGTGTCTCTCCAATTTCCATTTTGGTACTGCTTCCCTGCTCAGTGTGTCCCACTGTCCTCTGATCTGTTGAGGCCTTTGGACCTAGTAACCTGTTCCATGGCAAAGCTAAGGACCCACCAAGTCAGCCAAGGACTGAAATTTAACCTGATTTTAACCTTACTGTTAAAGATAGGATATTAAGCCCTGTGGACTAGTAAGAGCCCAGCCAGGCCTAGTTCTCAAGAAGCAAATGCCAGGACACTGCAGCTAAGCTTGGCTCCTTAGAGTGGACAGAAGCTCTGCAGCCAGTGTGCCTGGCTACTCTGCATGGAGATGTGAGCCTGCTGAACCTGTCACTACAACACATGACACACACTAAAATAGCAACATAGGCAAGACCTTCTCAATCTAAATGGGACTTAAGGTAAACTAGAGTCACTTCTAAAATGACAAAGAAGACCGGTTTCAGCCTCCAAATGCTTCTTGAGGCAACATGGTATGTGCATTATCAGAACTGAATAGATCACAGCCCTGAAGAGTATGAAACTTCTCATATAAAATATTTTGTAGCTATCAGACCTCAGAGTAAAAAATTTGTCTCTTAATACTTTTCAATTTATAATGCACATTCACCTGACATCCAGAAACCAACAATCCTTATGTTTTGGATCACTAAACAAGTAATTAGAGCATCTAGAAAAAAAGTTCAGTAACAAATAAATACCTCTATTGAATTTAAGCCAAAATTAATAATAATTTGTATTTGTGTTTTACTTCATTTAATCTATATATTAAAAATACAGGAGATAAGTTATCTTAATATCCTGATATCACAAATAAGGGAAACTCAGATTTTGAGAAGTTATGTGACTTAGCCAAAATCACATGGCTATTAGTTGGTGGAGTAGGTACTCAAACCCTGGGCAGTTTGATTGCAGAAACCACCATCTGAACCAAAAACACTCTATATTGCCTCCATTTTATTCTACAAAAATAAAGCTTCATTATAATATATGTCCTTATACATTAGCCTGCAAATCCATCCATGTCAAACCAAATCCTCCAATCTAGCATGACTAGACACTACATATAACAGAATTAACAACAACAAAAAAGGGTCATAGTCCTGACCCTAAAAGTGTCACTGTGAAAATGTTCGACTGCACTTTGTAGTTTAATCAGAACATATTAAATGCAATGTATAGTTTTCCAAATGAAATGGACATATCTGTCTTAAGTCCCAAATTTTAAATTTAGGGGCTTTTATCTTCTTTCCATCTGCTCTCAAAAACAGGGAGTGGTTTCAAGACAGAAGAGCACTGGTGGAAAGTCACCGGAGGTCATGTGGAACACTTCTCATAGATAATATTCCCATATAAAACTAGCTCAGCTACTCTGCAGGGACAAAAATTTCCATCTGGAAAAAAAGTCACCAAAGAAGAAAATAAATTCAAAGCTGTTTTAACATTTTAACTAAATTACATGTAAACAAAGACCACTAAACATTAAGCAGCAAAAGCACTGGTTTGTAGAAAATGAGCTTGGAAGCAAGCAGATGTGTGAAAATCACGTGGATGTGCAATTTAATATGCCTGGTGTTAAACGCCATCCACACATTTTACACTTCCACCACACAGAAAAGCCACTCCAAACTGCTTAATATTGGGAATAGTCCTTATCGTTAGAATCAAGTACTGAAGTATCTGTGGATGAAATGATATGATTTGCTTCAAAACAATCCAACTAGGAAAAGAGGGCAGTGCAAGGAGGAAGAGAAGAAACAAGGTGGCCGTGAGTTGCAAATTGTTGAAGCTGAGGATAGATACATGAGAGCTCACTATATGATTCTCTTTATGCTTTATTTATTCTATTCTACTTATTTATGCATATACCTGACCCATCTGATAATGAAAGTTTTTTTTAATCTGTTTAAGGTTTTTTTTAAAGTATTATCACTTGTGTTTCTTTTGGTATATATCTGCACACCAGATAAAATCATCTCTGCCAACAATCCAAAATTCAGAGAATGAGAAGAATATAAATGCCTCCCCTAAACAGTGTGCAGTTTACATCTGCCTCTGAGTTCAGTGGAAGCCTGAGACAACTAGGTCAAAGACGTGCCATTTTTTTAAGACCTGGTTTGATTTCTTCTGTTCCTCAGCTTTATAATTCTAATCTCAAGTAGCCAATTCAAAAATGAATTTTGTCCTGAAAAACAAAAAGTGGTATATAATCCTTGAATGAGAATGGCAATTACAGATAAAAGACTTCGTTACATGTGACAGTATCACCAAAAGGCGATCAATTCAATAGGAATCCACTAAGCTTTTAAGACCACCTTGCCTTAGAACTTCCACTGATGTGATTCATTCTCCCTCAAGGGCTCTCACTCAAGGCCCACATTTCACATGTTAATTTTGGTTCTCCTAATCATTCTATAACACCAAACTGCCGAGTTCCCTTCTACTGGATACAAATGGCCTTTGTGTGGTGAGATCCAACTTATTACTGAAGTGCTTCTTGTTTCTTGACCAAATCTGTTCCCCAAAAAAGCTTTCAAAGCACACCGTTTAAACTAAATATAATGAAATTTTCTAAAGTGTTCATTGAAATTAGCAAACCAAAAGGATGGTTGCTTTTAATTATACTATACAACCTGCTTTCTAAATATCACAATACTACCTGTCTCAGAAAGTAAGCTTCACTGACTTCATTAAGAACTACACGAATTTCTATATACAAAAATTTCACATACATATTAAAACTATCAACAAAAAGAAAAACTAAAATGATTTTTGATTTATCCGTATTCTTATTTTAGATTCACATCTCCAAATTAAGAGTTTTCCTTTCAAACTGACCTTACCATGGAACTCTTCATACTTTCTCTGACTCAAGAGAGCTCACTGGGGTGGGATGAAGAGGAAAGGAGAGCAGGGAAAGACAGTTCTGGATTCCACTGTGATGGAGCACTTTCAACATGAGTAGAGACGGCCTTTCTCCAAAGTGATAACTTAATGATAATTTAATTGGGTACTTGCCTTTCTTTCATGAGACAGGATTGCTGTGTATTTAATCAGATGGGAAGTCCACTGGGCCAAAATTTCTAAATTACTTCCCCTTTCTGTAAGAAACAAAAACTAATCTTTTTTATCAAGGGAAATAGATAAACTGCTTCCAAGATCGACAAGCCAGGGTGTTGTAGGGGAAGCAAGGAACTGCAGAGGAAAGGGGAGCTAAAAACTCAACAAACACCTTCTCTAACCCCAGCTCTGCAGTGCTGCCGGGCATGAGGGTCACATCGTGAATCCTCATAGCTCTGAGGTAAGCACCGCTACTCTACTCGAAAAAGAAGGAGACTGGTTCAGGAGTTGACCCAGGATTATAACACATGTCCATCTGTTTCCAGAACTTCTCTTCCTGCTCCACTAAACTGGGAAAAGTAATACGTGCCATCATTTTGCTCTAACTTAAATTAGCTTTATGAATAGGCCTGTGCTTGTTCACAAAAACACTCAGCTCTGGGTAAATGTGCGCACAATCCCGACCCACTGACCCTACACAATCACTCTTAGGGACAGCAAACACATTTTCATTCTACTCTTTCCTAATTTATAAGCATGCAGAAAACAAACGTTTACAAAGGATGATAAAGTAGACATGTAACTATCTCACAAATAACCTCATGAAATAGACGTGCTCGTAAAGAGCTACTAAGCAAAACAAACAAACAACCCAGCCTCCCACAACCACCCGCAACATAATTACAGCAAAATAAATGCTGTAAGAGTTATTTAAACTTGTATTTCTTAGGAGGTGATCAGGAAAAAGCTGCCTACCACTCAGAAGCAATACTCACAAACCGCACACAGTGGCAGGAATGTAAAGGGATGTTCAACCGATGTTTATCCAATGTTGTTTGCTCTGTATGGAATTGCAGTTAAGACTGTGACAGACACTGAAGGCTGGCTCATTCAACACCCATTGCCAACCACCTTTCTCCCTTGCCTACCTCTACTTTTAAGGCTCTCAGAGCTAACATTGACTTTCCCCGCCTCTTTTGTAAGGTGTGGGCAGGGGAGGGGAGATTCAGGGACGTGTGCTAAGTCTCTGGCCAACAGGACTTAAGGAGGTCAGCTGGTGAAATTTCTGGGCAGCCTTTGGTTTTCCTCACAAGAGGGACAGATAAAGCTAGCATCCCCTCACTGCACACACACTCACTCCATCCCTTTTTGCTGAAAGCTGGGGCAGCCATCTTGCAACTACGAAGAGACAAGCATAAGGATGAAAGTTAGTGAGTACAAAAACAACACAGTGAAACATCAGAAAGAGCCTAGGTCACTGAGCAGCACAACCAGCACCAACAACTGCCTACCTCCAGGCTTCTAAACGTATGAAAACATTGGACATCTACTTGTTTGTCACTTTAAGTCAAGCTTTCTGTTGCTTGAAGTTGAACACTTCCCTAACAGATTGAAAAGCAGCTCTGCATCAAAAACAGTGTGACCTGAATATAAGATGGTGCTAAGTAGCATTGTCATTTACAAATGTTTCTTTTGCTTGGTGATTGCATTTGCTATGTGTACTTATATGCAAATAAATGTGAATAAAAACTCCTGTTTTTATTTAAAAAAAAAAACCAATGTCAGTAGTAAGTACCCATTTAAAGTCTAGCTGACCTAGAGCATTTAAGCACCTAACTTACTTTGACTTTGAGTTTTGCATGCTGAGAAAGGTAACACACTGGACTCTAAACCAGACATTGACAATGATTGCTTTTGACCTTAGGCAAATCATTTCACCTCTCTGAGCCTCAGTTTTCTCACATTTGTAAAATGAGAATAATGATGCCTGCCCTGCCTACATCACATGATTGTTATGAGGCCAAGTGAAGGACTTGACTGAATAAGCTCTAAAGTGCATCATGAATGTGAAAGTTGTATGTTTCTTGTATATCTTTAGTTGCCACCTCTCCCACCCCCAAATCCTACAGCAAATATACTATGGCACTGAATTTACTGAAGAGCATTAAAAAGATACTACTTAATGGGTCTTTTAATTGTTCTTCCCTATAGGATATTTATGCTAACTCTCTAGCCAACACAAGATCTATGCACCAAAGGAGTTTAAATCCAATGAGAGACAAGATAAATATAGTCAAGGTAAACAAAAGAGGTACTCTAAAGTTACAGATATTCTAAATCCTACTTTTTAATTCATCAGTTAGTTGGTTATATTTCATTGAGAAATTTGATTAAGGAACAACTATACCAAGAAATAAGCAACAGTGGCCTTGCGACTCAATACTGTTAACCAACTTCAAGCCTCTTATTCTGTGAAAGCCCAATAGCGTTTCACAGTTCTTTGAAAAGCTTAAGATTTAACTCAAAAACTGGCTCTGAGCTACATACATATATTGGATGACTCCCCTTTTAAGCTTTTACATAATAAATCATGAGTAAACAAATGTTACTTGCACAGAGAAACTGAAAAACAATTTTGTTAGGGGTATTGGCACAATAGATTTTCAAAGTTAGCTTATTGAAGTCCTAGGATTGCAGGGCACATTCATATGTAAAGAATAAAAAGGAAATCTTCACTTAATCAAAACTCTCTACTAGCATATCTTGTATGCCAGTGTAGTCCACAGATCATGGCTGTCCACATCACCTGGAAGCTTGTTAGAAAAGCAGAAGGTCAGCTCTCCCCACTGCCCAGATCTACTGAATACGAATCTGTATTTCAGCAAGATCCTTGGTGATTCATAGGCACATTAAAGTTTAAGAAGCACTATTCCCTGCCCAGCTAGCATTTAGTTCTGATTTATTGTTGTTAAAAATAACCAGCAAACCAAGAAGAGTTAATTACCTCTGCACAAGAAACCGGTAAAACTCTTACTTAATATTTTACCTTTCTGATTGATTGATCTAAAACACAGTTCTAATAATGACACTCACAATCTTCAGTGATTTCCCATCAGCTACCACATAAAGCCTAAAGTCCTTAGTTAGAAAGTCAAGGTACTTGTTCATCTGGCAGTAACCCCTTTTCCAGTTTGGTTTTCCACTCTAGCCCCTTCTCATGCCTTATACCTATTTCCTAAAATGTCAAGAGAAGACCATGTACAACAGAACCACCTGGGACCCTACCCTTGACCCTCTGAATTATGTTCTCTAGGGAATAAAACTGGAAAGGAGTGATCTTTACCAGCTCTCCCATGTGATTCTTGGGAAACAATTGCCCATCCATTCAGGACTAAATCTCTTATCCTTGGTCAAGTTCCTCCTGATGAACTCAAGCAGGAGGGGATCAGTCCATCCTTAGTACCAACACTAGCCCCATACACACGTCTGTGGTCCACTTCACACAGTATTGTAATTACATGTTTCTATGCCTGTTTCTATGCCCTCTGAGTCCCTGAATATGGGAAATGTGTACTATGTATCCTTGTATCCCCCACATCTACCACATTGTCTGGCAGAGTGAGTATTCAATATTTGCTGATTTACTGCAGCATTGTTTGAACTAGGAAAAAAGAAATTGAAACAAGCTTAAGCGCCATCATTTGAAAAATACCTAAATTAACTGGGTGTAATTATCCAGTGAAATGGATGACATTGACTATTTATTGATTGGAAGTAAACCCCAATCCTTCCTTTTTTATAGCAAAAAAGCATATTATAAACATAGTATAATCTTAAAGAATATACACCAAAATGTTAACAGTAGTTATTCCGAGTGCTGAGATTGTGAATGACATTATTCTCTTCTTTTCTATTATTTGAATTTTTCACAATAAGCAGGTATAATTTTTTTTTACTAAAATTTTAAAGCTATTCCTGTTTTAAATGCTTATGGAATGAGTGTCGTTACAGTAAATGAGAGCTTCACTTATTCAGCTTCCAAGAGCAGGGATTCCCAAAAGCTGGCAATGATCCGAATGTTGGCAATGATCCAAAGGTTGGCAGTGCTGTTGCTAAGAAGAAGAACGTAGGAAATGGGCCGTCCTTAGCAACTGGCTCTCACCAATGTTCCTCCTATTGTCTGGGATTTAGAAAAATATTTAAATGTCCTTTAATATGTTATTACATAACAGTTTTCTAATAAAAACTGTGGCTTCCAGCAGAAACAATTCTGACAACATCAGTTAGCCTCAGCATAAAGGAACTATCTACTGTCGATTTTTTCAGTTGTGAAAATCGGCTTCCAACCTTATCTTATTTCCCCTGTTGCTTTTTCTCTCACTTTTCATAATGTTCACTGTCCAAGATGAATTTGTCAAATACTAAATTTTACTTCATTTAGAATGATACCAAAAATAGATGTCTTAGCAGATGTCAATGACTTTCAGTTACTGTCACCAAATTGGGGCATTGCTTCTGCAATGAGAGGGGTAACTAAGAAGAATGAAGGGATCCCTCCAGACTTTTTCCTTCTACTCTAAGGGAAAACTTCAAGCAAAATTTATTTCAATTAATACTTTACATGAAAAGAAGGTGATCTGAAGAAAAATAATTAAAACAAATTAAAAGTATACCTCCAACAGGAAAAATGTCAACTAATGTGGTATTTTGCTCATTAATTTCAACATTCAACCTAAAGCAAAAGCAAAATAGAGATTTGCAAAGAGACAAACAATAGAAATAATTTCATTAGTCACCAGTAAGATTTTATTAGTTCGGATCAATTCTGAATGCTTTATGTATTCTCAAATAGTAGCAACAGAAAAATATGTATTGTTATAGATCTAAAACTTGAACACATTTCCTACTTGGATTCTCCTAAAATATCCTTACTACATTAAAACATAAAGTAAATAGAGGGGGAAACTTTAAAAGGCTTGCTAAAATATTAAAATTCAGTAAATTAAAATACAAGAATTTTTAAACCCATCTGTTTAACCTACCTCAAAATAATTCCTCCAAAAAGGTAAATGTGACTACAACTTATTACTCCCTAGGTTCAAGAAACATGGCTGCTCATTTGATAAGTTTAGAAGTGTAGCTATTGTCATAAAACTGGAACATGCAGCTTATGCTTCTAAAATGCCACAGTAGGTGAAAGGGGCTCTAAGCTAGGAGGGAGGAGACACAATGAGTTCCCTTTTGTTCTGCAGTGACCACATGACTCAAGCTAGTTACTTTGCTTCTCAGAATTTCTGGCTTCCTTTTCTGTAAAAACAGGCACTGGGCTAGATGATGTTTAGGTTCTTTCCAGATCAAAAAACCTTTAAGCTCTAATTCTACACATTCTCTCCAGACATATACAACCCCAAAATATCATCCTTTTATAATATGTGAAAGCTACAAATAAAAGAACTGCATTTTTGCAGATTTTTTTCCACTAAAATTTTGAAAAAGGGAAAAAGATATAATTCCACCATTTCAACATAATTATTTCACTTTTCATTATTAGTATCATTCTTTATTATTCATTAGCACTATAAAACCATACCCTTTGCTTCTCTAGTTCCATGACTAGAAAAAAATTTGTTTTTCCTAACTATTTAATTAGAAGAAATCATGAGATGAACAAAAGGCAGAAAAATATATGAGATACAGTGATAACTAGTTTTGTTTTCTGAAAGAAATAACTGAAGGCCAAAATTTCAATTTCCCAAAATGTTGTATTTCAATGCAAAAGCTCACTTATCAAATCAGTAATAAAAACTAATATTCACTTAGTACTACTTATGGAACACTTTCACAAGCATTATGTTCCCAAACCTTCATGACTCTATGAAGAAGTATTGTAACTATCCCGACTCTATGAGGAAAGTGAGACTCCCTGACATTAAGTAATTGTCCAAGGTCATAAGTCTAGAAAGCACCAGATTCATGACTCAATCCCCTGATCTTTTCCTCTGAATCTCTTGCTGTCTCTCTATGACATTCCACCAGTTTATAAATCTTTATGTTCCAAATGACACACATTTTCACCTGAAGTCAATGGTTGCTCCTAAACACCTGAAACAATTACTTGGGGACAAATATTTAAAACATGTATGACAGTAAAGAGTTAATTTTGTATCTTTAATATATGTTATGTCCTTACAAATTAAAAAAAGAAAAAGAAAAAGACTAACAACTCAGTAGAAAATTAGGAGAACAATAACCAGAGTTTACAAAGAATTCAGTGCAAATAATTTTGAAATACTTGAAATAAAAATGCTTAATCTCAGTCAATTAAATAACTGCAAGTAAATATAAACTTCATTTTCTCACTCGTATTAACAAAACTTTAAAAATTGGCTATGTGCTGAACTGACCACGGTGTAAGGTAGAAGTTACTCTCCTACACCATCATGGAGAATCCACTGTTTAGAATCTCTTCGAAGGGCAATTTTACACATGGAGCAGAACTGAAAATGTTAGCCTTGACACAGCTATTCCACACCTAGAAATTTATTATTTATTTTATTTATGTGGACAAAGAAAAAAAAATGCTAATCATGTAAAGGATATTCCTGAGAGCATCAGCTACTGCAGCAAAATACTGAAGACAGCCCCAATGTCCACCCATCTGAAGTAATCAAACAAATTTTGTGTACCTCATAAACAATAGAACGCTGCAGTCCAATGTAAAACACTACACTTTATTTTTAAAAAAGGAGAATAGTATTGTACACTCCTCATTTGTATATGAAAAAGAATGCAAGGAGATCGTACCCTAAGATCTGAGCTAGTGCTCAGTGCCAGAATATTAAAATATTTCTGGATAGATACCCAAGAAACTGAAGGGAACTGAGGACTCGAGAGTCCGATTTGGGAGGGGGGCTTACATTTCAGTTATTTTAAAATTTAACACTATTTGAAAAGTTTAATCTTTTTCATGCCTGGCGATTATTTGTAGGCTGCAGGCAACTCCCATGCTTATACTCAACTTGGCTGATATAACAATTCAATTAGGTAAAATAATGTATGTTAAAGCACTTTGCAAACTAAAGAGAATAGACAAACGTTCAGGAAGACTTTTTATTGCCCCAGTACCTATTGCTTTGGGCTAAACTCAGTAAGCACAATTCCTCAACCGACACTTCAGGATGGATTGAAGGATTCTCTATTAAAATGCAAATATCCACCCAAGAGCTAATACCTTTAAGCAGTGCTACTCAAGCCTTTCTACTAAATTGTCTCTAATGTCAAAGCGGTCCCTCAGGAATCCAGAAGATCCTCAAACTTTAAATATCTCCAAACTTTTTCGATAGGAAAATATTTTCTCACAATCCTAAAAAAATTGACATTCCAGGGAGATGTACTGATAAATCCCGATGCAAAGAAAGATATGAATATGCCTGTTAAATATGCCACCTGGTACAGCCCCCATTTTAAGGATGAGAAAGCTGAATGTCACAGAAGTTATTTGTGCAAATTCAGTCAGCTTGAGATAGAGGCAAGATTTAAACTGAAGGCAGTCTGATTTCAAAGTTCATTTTTTAAAACTATACTACCCAGTACTAAAAAAGAAAAGCAGAAGGAAGGCACCAGAGTCAACTGTTTCCAATAGCACAATCATGTCTAGGACCAGTTTTGCACCTGGTACCCCAAAATAGCTCTACTCAGTCTGATATAAGGAAGAATCATCTTCTATATTAAAGTGTTATTATTTACATGTATATAAATGTCAGTATTATAATCATGTTTACTTTACCCTTTTTTAAAGCAATATATTTTTAACTATATTCACCTGATCCATTTAGCCCTAGATTTTTTTTTCTTTCTTATTGTAGTTAAATGCTATGTTACACATGACACTAATATAATATTGTAAATCAACTGCATTCAATTAATTAACTAAATGCTACTTATATTTAGGTACTTATATTATGCACTCTCTTGCAACTAAATATATGCTGAACTTCATTCTGAATTCATCTTGCCATACTAAGGTAATTCTGGATTCTATTAAGTATTCCAACACTGAGCCAGGACCTTCCCTTCCATGACCCATTAATTATGCCCCTTGTAGGGTAATAATAAGTTCTCCAGAGCTCCCGCACCAACAGATCTGACAAGCAGTTCCTCTTGACCACAGTTTCATGTGTATTGATGATTATCTCTTGAAGCAGAGAAACAAATGCTTTGTACAATAAAAACATTAGACATCTATCACTCCTTCCTCAATCTACCAGTTCTGTCCTATAAAAGAGAAAAAATCAGATTACTGAAGCAAGTCTTATCTCTTATAAAGTCAAGAACACTTAAAGGCTTAAGACTTAGGTGTTCCTAAGTAGTCAAACAGGAAGGTTTTTCTTTTACTTTTTCACTAAAGTATAATATACACATTATGAAGTATGCAGATCATAATTGGAGAGCTTGATGAAACTTTACAAAATGAGCACACCTGTGTGCTAACAACCCAGGTCAGGTTACAGAACACTTGCAGCGCTTAGAATCCTCCCTCATACTCCTCCAGTCATCACCCACCCCCCGATAAAGTTAACTACTGTCCTGACTTCAGATTCCACAGATTCGTTTGCCTGTTTTTGAACCTGATAGAAATGGAACAACACAATGTTCATTTAACATTATGTCTGTAAAAATCACCCATATTCTTCCAAATAGCCATAGTTTATTCTTTTTAATCACTGCACAGTATTCCATTTATCCATTCTCTTAATAGACATCTGAATTATTTGCAGTTTTAGATATTATAAATAATGCTATGACCCTTGTTGTCCAAGTCTTTTTCAGTGGGGAAATTTTCTACTTTTTATTTTTGTTTATTTTATTCATGAAGTTATACAAACTACTTTGCCTACACATTTGGAAGTAATACCTCCAAAGCAAGCACATATACTTTGGCTAAATGTATTCTGTGTAACTCAATGTTCTGAGCAAACTCCCCTGAGGAATTGAGCATTGTCAGAAAAGTAACGAAAAGAAAATAAAGGTGGGTAAAGAGCCCGTTTTAGAGGGCTTAGGAAATAGGTAATAGAAAATGTAAAATAAAGAGCAGTAGCTAGGTCGAGTCCTTCCCAAGAATTTTCAAGTTCCCAATGAATTAGAAAAGCACAGAGTGGCCTTTGGTTGTGCCACCTACTACCACTAAGATAGCTCCTCAAGATCACTCATAAAGTTGGATGGCTTTTTGCTGATCTTTGTCATGTAACTCAACTTCCGGAGCATGATGGGCTCCCTAGTGATGGGGTGAGTAAGTGTAATAGGTAAAGACAGGCGTTAATATTCCAATCACATAAGGATTCCCAATAGCTGGGAAACTTGGCTTCCTCTCCTCCTCCACTTTGAAAAATTAAAGCTTAACAAATTTTATTAAGATATGTATAATTTGGGGTATGTGTTGGGGTGTCTAACCTCTTACCTTTTTCCAACCCATTCTCATTCATTTATTCAAAATTTATCTTCCTCGAATGTAATGTATACAAGGTTCTACATTAGATGTCTAAGAGGCAAAAAAATGTAAATATAAAATATTTACAGATTAAATGACATATATCTAAGATTAGCTTCCAAATTAAGGAGGGTAAGAGAAGGGGGCATGATGGGACAGGATTGGCCTTGCGTTGATGGATTGATTTTTGGAGCTGGGTAATAAATCCTAAGGGGTTCATTAAGCTGATCTGTCTGCTTTGCATGTGTTCAAAAATTATCTATAATAAAAGTTTAAACACACACACACACACACACACACACACACACACAAGGTATCAGACAGCTTCTGATCTCCAAGAGCATACAGACTAATAGAAAAACTAACATATGCACTCAAATAGCTAATTGGAATTTAAAGGGGCCAGAGCAGTTGTGAATCCCAACCCTGGCATTTTAAAATCAAGACAACACCTAGAAAGGAGTGACTCTGAAGTCTAGAGGTTAAGTGACTTGCCAAGGTCACACGGTTGGTGGCAGAAGTGATAGGGAAGACTGGGTCACACACACACAGAGGCACTGCTCTTTCTTCCAGACTGCTGCCATGCAGAGTGGTATCTGGCAAAGCTATGAAGCTAGTCCAAACTAGATGCACAAGAATTCAGACAAAAGAGACAACACCTGGAACTGCAAATCATGGGCTATATCACAAATTGTGCTTGGCCTGCAAAACTCAGAGGTCTGTTCCCCTTATAAAAGAGAGAAAATCTTCTGATTAGTGAGGCAAGAATTTTATGTTTATTTGCATGACTGTTGAGTTAAATTCTCTCCTGAAGTCACATAGTTTCCTCACAGGGTGCTTGAGACCTACACACATGAGCAACAGAAACCCTAGCAGCTGATCACCCATCACTCGACGGTCAGACAACGTACAGCGAACATTTACCAAATGCCATGAAATGTATTAGGAGCTGGAGATCCTGCAAAGATAAGCACGGCCCCTGCCCTCAGGGAGCTCATGGGCTGACAGTTATTAATCAAGTAATTCTGAAGGAGAACCATGGGGTAAATCTAAATTTCCTATTATTGTTCTGGATTCAGACTGACTTGCCTTTAAAGGGTACACCCCTGCACATTTAGACATGTTCAGATGTGCATAGTTTTAAAGAAATAAATCAGCATAAATTTAAAAAACCAGATACAGTTATATTCTAACCAGTAAATCATCAGGCACTAATAAGGTAAAGGCAACTGCCTACAAGAAGATAAAAAACTGTCAGGCCCTGGTAAATGTTTGCTTTTGACCATGATGCCTATAATTTGACTATTTTCCCAGGTGATATTCCCAGAAGAGAGGTATATGAGTGACTTTCAAAGAGATTTAAGCTCCTTAAGGACAGTCTATGTTTTAGACCTACTAGGACAAACTAGCACAGAGTATAAACGTACTTAATATTTCATGAGTGAAGGAACAAAGCAAGACCAAACTGCATAGATTATAAATGTTCCACTTGCCTTCTATAGATAATTTTTTTCATCCTAAACTCTAGCTGTACTAAATAAAATCTTAACCAGGCATATTCTCTCCTCTAGTTCTTTTGGAGTAGATTGCCTTTCCCTTGATAGACTAGGAAATTAATTCAATTTTTTTCCTTGTGTTTTCCATTTTATTTTAGGATATCTGAAGACAAGTAAAGCAATAATATAACTTTAAAAGTAGAAAAGCAATAAAAAATTTCTACTTTCTTAAGGTTTTTACTTTTCACATAAAAATAAATGTCTCCTCTGATCAGTCTCAAAAACCACAGAAATAAGACAGTCTCTTCAGCAAATGGTGTTGGGAAAACTGGACAGCAGCATGTAAAACAATGAAGCTAGAACACTCCCTTAAACCATATACAAAAATCACCTCAAAATGGATCAAAGACTTAAACATAAGACAAGATACAATAAACCTCCTAGAGGAAAACATAGGCAAAACATTATCTGACATAAATTTCAAAAATTTTCTCCTAGAAGAAATAAAAGCAAGAATAAACAAATGGGACCTAATGAAACTTACAAGCTTCTGCACAGCAAAGGAAACCAGAAGTAAAACAAGAAGAAAATCTACGGAATGGGAGAAAATTTTTGCAAGTGAAACCAACAAAGGCTTGATCTCCAGAATATATAAGCAGCTCATATGACTCAATAAGAAAAAAATAAACAACCCAATCCAAAAATGGGCAGAAGACCTAAACAAGCAATTCTCCAAGGAAGACATACAAATGATCAAAAAGCACATGAAAAAATGCTCAATATCACTAATTATCAGAGAAATGCAAATCAACACTACAATGAGATATCACCTCACACCAGTCAGAATGGCCGTCATTCAAAAATCCACAAATGACAAATGCTGGAGAGGCTGTGGAGAAAGGGGAACCCTCCTACACTGCTGGTGGGAATGCAGTTTGGTGCAGCCACTATGGAAAACAGTGTGGAGATTCCTCAAAAGACTAGGAATAGACTTACCATATGACCCAGGAATCCCACTCCTGGGCTTGTATCCAGAAGGAACCCTACTTCAGGATGACACCTGCACCCCAATGTTCATAGCAGCACTATTTACAATAGCCAAAACATGGAAACAGCCTAAATGTCCATCAACAGGTGACTGGATAAAGAAGCTGTGGTATATTTATACAATGGAATACTACTCAGCCATAAAAACTGACAACATAATGCCATTTGCAGCAACATGGATGCTCCTGGAGAATGTCATTCTAAGTGAAGTAAGCCAGAAAGAGAAAGAAAAATACCATATGAGATCGCTCATATGTGGAATCTAAAAAACAAAAACAAAACAAACAAACAAACAAACAAAAACGAAGCATAAATACAGGACAGAAATAGACTCACAGACAGAGAATACAGACTTGTGGTTGCCAGGGGGGTGGAGGGTGGGAAGGGATAGACTGGGATTTCAAAATTGTAGAATAGATAAACAAGATTACACTGTATAGCACAGGGAAATATACACAAAATGTTATGGTAACTCAGAGAGAAAAAAATGTGACAATGAGTGTGTATATGTCCATGAATGACTGAAAAATTGTGCTGAACATTGGAATTTGACACAACATTGTAAAATGATTATAAATCAATAAAAAATGTTAAAAAAAATCACAGAAATAATATGATCTGTACTCAGAATATTCAAATGTATTTCCCAAAATTTCACTGTTGGGGGAAATTTAGCAAGTTAAAGTAGTTTACTCAAAGTCCCTTGGCTGCCTCTATGAGGGAAAAAAAAAAGATGGAAAAACTGAAGACACTTAATTTTGTAACCATTAGATCATTTCTCTGTTCATAAACAAGCATTCCCAAATACGACTTACAGATATAAAAAAGGCTATTGATTTGGACATTCATAATTCTGTGGAGCTTTTATTCCTAAAGTTGGACAAGAATTCTCTCTCATTATATAATATTTACCCATTTCCACATTCAAATCCCTTGAGCCTTTGTGCTGTTATGCTCCCATTGCATGATTAGTCTAGCAGTATATGAAAACTTAAGTTGTTTTGAAGGGAATATAATTGCTCCCAGTAACCATATTTGAAAAGTTGTTATTCTTTTCTTTTAAAAGCTAGATAAAAATTATCTTCATATTCATGATATTAACAAACACCTTATGTTTCAGCCCCTCTATATTAAATGCAGAATTTACTGGGATTAAAAATGGTTTGCATAGACCTCAGATAACAAGATAAGACTAGCCCTCAGACAAGTTGAGTATGAGTTTTGGCAAGAGTTCCCTGTCTTCACCAGTAAGGGTTATTTGGAAGAACTGGAAAGAAACACTGCCTGAATTTGCCTCTCTCTCCATCCTGACCAAATAACTGACAGTGTAGAAATTAGAAATTTGCAGCCTCATGAATTAAAGAGACAACCCAAAATCTGCTAAATTTTACTCAGGATTCTACCCGTTGTACTTCAAAGCATAAAGAAACTATAATGTCCTAGGAGTCTACATGTTTTAAAGTTACAGCTCCAGACCAATTTTGGTAGATAATAACAACTGAATGTGTGTTAGGAAAGATAAGCATTTTAGGCATTTATGTTCTATCTGCACTCCCTTCCTATCCTGGACCCAAATTAGGAATTCTAAATCCTTTAAACCTGAAAATTATTAGATTTGATGCCCAGATGTCAATGTAACAATAAATAATAAGGCTCTGGAGGATCAAGAAGACAGCTGTTATACAAAACCTGGTTATTAATCAGAAAACTAAGATAGTCTCAAAGCCAGCCTTAAATCAGTCTCAAACTCAGATGCCCCCAGAAATCCAGCAGGTAAATAACTGTATAAAGTCATCGGGGAGGGGGAAGAGTTGAGGGGTGGGCAATTGAATGAGCTACAGAAAGGAAGCTGTGGCCCAGGGGGAGGGGGACAGCTGCCTCTCAGCTCCAGCCAAGTGTTCCCCTATCTTCTGATTTCTCAAGACAAGCCAGAAATGCAGACTACTATGTGAAATCTTCCTATTAAAATGTTGGCACAAAAATTTTTAAAGCACTGCATGGGCCAAATAAAACATGTCTGTGGGCAGATTCAGCCAGCTGGCTGCCAGCTTGAGATTGCAAGGAAACTATGGAGAAAGAAAGAAGTAAAATATTTCCTTGACTCTCCCTCCACCAACTTGTAATTCACAGTCTTGGAGATCACTGTGGGAGTCTAGTCAAAGGAGGACTAAAGATGC
The DNA here is from genome assembly GCF_036321535.1 of Camelus dromedarius. Lineage (NCBI taxonomy): Eukaryota > Metazoa > Chordata > Mammalia > Artiodactyla > Camelidae > Camelus > Camelus dromedarius. The sequence continues at coordinate 74,037,327 of NC_087439.1, forward strand.
TTTGGAAACTTCAAATTGATCCTAAGGGAGACACTACTTCTCTACCATACTTTTGTCAAAGAATTTTATACACACATAGACACACACATTTTGTTTTTCCACAGATCCAGGATTACAAATCTGAAGCACTTCCATCACGGAGTTAAGGGATTCTTGCTTGTGTGTACCAAGAAAATGGAAATCCATTAAAACACATTTAAATACTGAAATACAGGCTGAGCTTAATTACAGTTGTCTTTGCTCTTAACAAAAAGCAAAATATACTTAACAGCTGCAAATTGTTCTCAGGGGTATGAAGTAGCCCATTCAAAATCCAATAAGCTCATTTTCAGTGACAAGTCAAATGCTAGCTGCTACCAGATTGCCCTTCCTTTATTCATAATTCAGTCTGTGATATGGTATAAGCAAATTGGTAACAGGAGGAGAATAAACAGGAGAAAAAAGTCCCAACTTCTGAATTACACACAGCTCTGATAATGGCGAATGTTACTTCTCACTGTTTAAGAGTAAGGAAACATGGCAGAGGAAATTAAAGTTTTGCATCTCGACCAAGAGAATAAAGTAATCTACGCAAATGTCTTAATAACACAGGCATTATTTTATTGCATTCGCAGAAGTGTAAGTGTCTTTCATCTTTGTTACCATATACATGGATGTATTTTACAGGCTCATTATATTTTCCATCTATTTATCCTCTCTAACAAACACTCCCTGGTCACATTGGTTTAATCAGTGGTTTTTAACTCTCTTAAGAACCTGATAAAAGTGGAGGAATCCACCCTGCCCCTGAAAAAAAGCTTTGATTTACCACATGGTGTACACAATTTTAAGGGGTTCAAGAACACCCTGAAGAAGCTCATTCAAGGGCCTTTATTTAAGAACCCTACAGTTATAGTTTCATTTGGTTTCATTTATGCTAACCTTCCAAAAACATTTTTTCAGGATATGATCTATGAAATCAAGGTAGAAAAGCATATAGTTAATAATACTGCAATAATTTTTATGGTGATAGATGGTTACTGGACTTGTCATGTGATCATTTTGTAGTGTATTTGATTGTTGGGTCACTATGTCATGCACCTGAAACTAACATGATATTGTATGTCAATTATACTGAAATTTTTAAAAACATAAAAAAATAAAAATACCACAATGTTATATATAAAAAAGAAAATATGCCCATAATCCAACCATTTAAAATTTTAAATGTACAAAATCTATAGAGATGCAAAAGTCCTTCTCTTTAATGCTACCCTCCAGAAGTAACAATTCTAAACAATTTGATGTGAGCCTACATCAACTTTTTTCTATGCTGGTCTATATTTTAGTTTTTATTTTTAATAAGGGGATTGTGTAATTGTTATTAAAAATTCAAGCAATAAAAAAAGAAATTAAGGTAGTATATTTGCATGCATTTCCTTTCTTGTTTACATATATTTAAAGAATCTTTCATATTTGAGAAGTATAATCTTTTTTAAACCGATCAGTCCTGGGCAAATAAATTAGGCTACTGTATTGGCTAAGAATAGATTACCACTCACTTGCTAAAATGTATGCCTCTTTTATTTCTGAACCATAAGTGCTTCTTTTGTGTCCATTAATAGGTTGTTACAAATATTTAGGGGACTTGGGAAAAAGGCAAAGGATGAGAGTATCACTTTCAAGAGATGTTCCCCTCAGCTGCCATGTAAGATGGGCCAATATTTTCCATTTTACTATTTTTTTTAATGGTATGGTCAGTCAGCTTTCAAAATCCATGAATAGACACAGGCCCCTCAAGTTTCATCTTTTGCTGTACCACTAACTCCCTATTGTTTTTCACTTGAATTTTCAAGGTACACTTACTACAAAAAAGAAACAGGACTCAAGAAATTGTCTGTCTATTACCTAATAACTCTAAAAGTGATTGTAAAATATTTTAGAGACCCACCTTAGTGAGTGTCATTAGACATGCTAGGAAATGTCTATTGAGAAATTAAAAATAACACTTCCGAATAGAGGTTTCGATGTTACTACATTCTCCTGTAACTGAATCTTATTGTGAGAACTTGGTTAGGCCTGTTTACAAACAAGAGATCATGTACCAAAAATAATAAGAAGAGTAGATGCAGATATCAGATTTGAAAAACAAAAATACCAACTTAGGGAGGTTGCCTGTGTTGGTATTATGTAATGCACCTGAGACTTTGCTTCCTGGGAGGTTTAAGTTCATTTAAATGCCTATAAATTAAATCCATAGTATAGCCTATTTTTAAAAATTGTTACCATCAAAAGGCTCTATGCAGATCAACTGAATTTATTTGCAATTGGATTTTGATATGCATTATTTAGTGGTGTTAGAATTAGGCTTAAATAAAATATTTTTATTTAGGATTTTTAGGGTAATGGAAATACTCTGTCAGATACCATAATGATAAATACATGTCATTATACATTTGTCTGCATCCATAGAATATCAACACCAAGAGTGAACCCTAAGGTCAACTATGAACTGTGTATAAATGTGATGTGTCCACATAAGTTCCTCAGTTGTAACAAAGGCACTACTCTGGTAGCGGATGCTAAGGGGGAGTCTACGCATCCCTGGGGAAAGGAAGTATATGGGAAATCCCTGTACATTCCTCTCAATCGTGCTACGGACCTAAAACCACTCTAAAAAATTGTCTTAAAAAAAAAAAAAACCTGCTTTCAAAACAGCTCTACGTTGGTCTTAATGAATTGGCTACTAATCTGCAGGATCCTATGTAAAAAAAAAAAAACAACAAGGTATTATTAACACACCCCACCTTCAAGGAGCTTCCCATCCATCATCTCTGGAAATTCAGTCTTCTATTTCAAATTCAGAAAGATACATGTTCTGTGAGAATCTAAAGTTTCCTAAAATTTGGAGGTGGAAATATCACAAGAGAAAAATGAAGAAAATCTAACTGATCTATCTAGCTTTAAATACAACCTTACATATTTTAGATTAGACTCAGGCATCCTCTCCTTCAGAAGACCTCCCAAATGTTCCTTTCATATGTAGCTGGTTACTGGCCCTTCCTCTGTGGTCTCACAAAGACCTGTGTAAAGCTTCACCATTACATTTATCACATTTGTATTATAGTCATGTTCCTGGATCTGTTTCCCCCAAAGTGGGACACAATACACAGTGCTCAGAAACGTTTTTTGCATCAGTGAATACCCTCCCCACCCCTGTAATGTGCTTATCCACAGTTCTTAGATACAACTGTAAATTTAATCTACAAAAATATTTTTATAGTTGGAGTCTGTGCTCATGGAAATCTTTTTTTCCCTGAGAGTCCAAGGTATTTTGAAATTCTTTTTTTTTTTTTATCAGGGGGGTGATTTGGTACTTCAAAATTCTAAGATATCTACGACTGTAGCAGAGCTCCATAATCAGACAGCACAGAGGAATGCCAAAAGAACTGCATTCCAATTCCAGGCTCAACCAAACATTTACCTCCCTGTGTCTACTTCCCTTATCGCCACAATGGAGACGGCAGTACCAGCCTGTCACAAATCTGCTGGGCACAAGAAATAATAAAATGTATCAGCCATCTAGAAAATACTTCAATGAGTTGGAAATTTTATCACAATAGAGGAAAAGCAAATGGTAGCAGTTTTACCCTTTTTTTTTTTAAAAACCCAAGGCCTTCTTGGAAACCATGAATGAATGACAGTAAAGCAGATCTTATTTCCCTGAACAAATGATATAAAGATTGAATGTCATGTGGCCAGCAAACAGTAGATATCAATATGACTTCTTTATAACTGTTTGCATTTTTATATTGAAGTATATCATACATACAGCAGAGTACACAAAATGTAAATGAAGGTCAATGAATTATTTTGAAAAGTGAATAAACCTATGTAACTACCACCCAGGTGAACAAACAGATCATTCTGATATTCTCTCTGCCTTTCCAATCACTCACTCCTTCCACCTTCCCAAAAGTAACAAGTATCCTGACTTCCTAACTCTGCTTGACTTCCTAACTATCTTGATCATCCCAACTATACTGTAGTATACCTACTATTGAACTTTATATAAATACAGTAACACAGCACATGTATTAGTTTGTGTCTGGCTTCTTTCAGACAATCTTATGCTTGTGAGATTTATTCCTGTGGTTGTATGTGGCTGGAGTTCACTCATTTTCACTGCTATGTAGTATTCCATATAATAATGTAAACCATTAGTTATCTATTTTAATGTTAAAGAATATTTTGGTTGCTTTGACTATTATAAATTTGAATCAATAAAATTATGCTTAAAACCCTAGAAAACAGGCACAAATATACTATACACTATCACTATATAAGAAACCTCAGTGTGTCATATGCAAATTGTATCTCAACACAAAATTATGCTACATAACACAAAAATACAACCATCAAATCATGAACTTCATGTAAATTTAAAACAGCTATGTATGAAACATTTAATATTTAATTTTTAATTTGAATATTTTGCCACTTAAAATTTCAGATGAGGCTTTTCTTATTTTTGTAATGGTCTGTAGGACTCAGACTTTTTATGAAAAATCTCTCAAGATTATTCTAAACAGATCATTTCATTTTCTGTTAATATATTTTCCCATAATAAACAATAATTTTAATAATCATTTCATTTCACTATAAAAACCAAATTTTAACAATGGTTATCTCTGGGTGAAGGAATTATTACTTTCTTCTTTTTGCTTGTCTACATATTCTAAAATTTTTTAAACTTTTTTTATTGAGTTATAGTCATTTTACAATGTTGTGTCAAATTCAAATGTAGAGCACAATTTTTCAGTTATACATGAACATACATATATTCATTGTCACATTTTTTTTTTTTTGCTGTGAGCTATGACAAGATCTTGTAAATATTTCCCTGTGCTAAAGCATATAATCTTATTTATCTATTCTACATATGCCCGTCAGTATCTACAAATTTTGAACTCCCAGTCTATCCCTTCCCACCCACCCCCTTGGCAACCACAAGTTTGTATTCTATATTTATGAGTCTGTTTCTGTTTTGTATTTATGTTCTTTTTTTTTTTTAGATTCCACATATGCATGATCTCCATATTCTAAAATTTTTAACTATAATTATTATAAAGGTTTTTTTCTTCTTAATGAAAACCATTTCATAATTAAATTGCAATATTCAAAAATTACCTAGTTTCCTTTCCAACTGAAAAAAGTATAAGTGTTTGGATAAACCATCAAATAAATGGCTTATCCATTTGTTTTATCTTTGAAAGGGAGAAAAATTTATACATAAAATTTCATAAGCTTGCCTGAAATTATGCTTACATTTTGGTTAAAGAACCATTCTAGAAATACTGAAATTATTGTGTTACTCATGTCAACTCTAGCAAATACAAAAATTGTTTCCCCGAAGAAGAAAATGTTATCATCACTTAACAGTTGAGTGTTAAGATGAACTACACTGGGAGAGAAACAAGAAATAAACAAACATATTAACTAAAACTACTAGAAACACTGAGCCATTGAATTTCAAAGTTTTGTTTTCATTTTTTTAATCCAGTGAAGTCTTTTCCAGAATATTTTGCATCATAATTTAATGTCTGATTGTGGTGTGCCAAGAATCTAGCAAAGATTGAGACATGAGTTTCAGTCTTTTATCTATTGTTTGTTTGTTTTTTAAGATTCTCCTATTCAAGGAAGGTGCTCTGATCCTGTGGCAAGGCAGAGGTAATGAAGGCAGACTTTCTGAATCAGAACGCTCTATTCCCCCGACTCCCTCCCCTGGCTGTATGACACTGTGAACCATATGGATGCATGAGTTGTGACGCATAAGTCTCAGGGACAGCCACAAATAAGCGTTCCATTATTTGCATATTCATAAAACGCACAGCCAGATAGGTGGGGATAGCAGAGCCCATGTGCTTGTTACTTAGCAGAAGCCAATTACAGCCTGGTTGTGAGCAGCCACAGTCCAGAAGAGCCTCTCCAAGCAAGGGAGTTCTCCACCACAAAGTTTAGGAACCTGACCAACACGCCATGATGGCACTGTCTCACAGCAGGTTCCGTGCTATTCCTCCAATAGCCATGGACACTGGACTCCATGCTGATCATGCTGTCGAGAAAACCACCAGAGAGAAAAAGAGTACTCTGTGTCTACAGGCGCATGCCTAGATGTTTACATTCTGAGGCTTTTTACCCCTACGCCTGTGTTTACAACGTGTGTATCAATAGGAAAGTTCTTTTGAATGATTTTGTAGTGGATGATTTTTACTGAATAAATACAAACTTTATGTTGAATAATTCTATAACAAAAATAAGTAATTTGGAAATGCTCCCTCCAGTATTCTGCTGAAGCCAGTGGAGTGACTCTAACATGGTGCATGGTAGAAATTTTGAACAAGTTACTTAATCTCTCTGTGCTTTCAGTTTTCTCATCAGAAAAATGGGGTGATAGTAGTAACTCTTACCATACATGATAATTCAATGAGATCATGCATATGAAACAACATTAGAAGAGTGCTAACATCTATTAAGAGCCTAATCAACGTTCATTATTATCAAATAATTGTATTTCAGCCTCCTTCTGTAGTCGTTGGCTTCTTTTCTATTATGAAAACTCATCTTTTACTCAAGTCCATCTTTAAATACATTTTAAAGAAAATAGAATAGAGAAAGCAGAATTTAGACAACAGCAACAATAATAAAAAAATAATTATTATATTAACAGTAATCATAAAAGTACCTAACAGTTAGTGAGAAAGTGAGAAATTATTATGTGCTAAGCACTTTATAAGGATTACCTCATCTAATCCTGCCAATCATCCTAGGAGATAGGTATCATCATCATCACCACTATCATTATCACTGTTGTCCTGTTTCAAATGGGAAACCTGAAGCTTGGAAGCATTGAATAACTTGGCCAAGGTCACAAGACAGTGCATGGTAGAGCTGGAATACAAATTTGGATCTAATGCATAGCTCTTAACCATTAGGACACAATGCTTCCCAGCAAGGGCTCCAATTGTATGTTTGGTATAAACTTATGGTTGGCGTTGACATCTACCAACAGTTTAAAGAGGTAAAACAGAGATAGAGGGAGGGGGAGGGGAAGGAGGAGGAGAAGACACAGAGGCAGAAGGAGGGAGACGAAGGGGGAGAAGGAGGGTGAGAAAGGGATATTGAGAATATAAATGAAGGGGGATGGAGGAAGCAGGCAGGCAAAGAAATTCAAAATCCTAAATGCCTTCCAGACTTAGTATAAAGAAATCAATTATATAGGTGGTTGATATTGTGCTGATTTTGCTGTACTCAACTCAAGGAACTTCCTCTACTTGCATGGAGCAGGAACTTTGCTACCTAAAACTAAATGAAGGTCACCGGAGAATGTGATGAATTAAGCAGAAAGCTCTTGGATTAGGCCAGGAGTTTGGCCGGGAAGCGGGAGGTGGAGTGGGGGGGGGGGGTGGATACTAACAGAGTGTTTCAGGTCAATTGACTTTTTTTAAGTCCTCCTGCACTGTAAATATTAGTCAAAGAGTTGCTCACAAAATCTTTTTAACCTAGATTGGAATTTAGAACCAACAGCAATAAAGCTGTGGCACAGCTGAGCAAACCAGAAGTCAAAGCAGTCAAGCACCCATCCCAGCTCCTCACCTACTGAAGTCAAGCCACTTAGAAAGGTCACAGGGTTGATTGGCTAAAAAGCTTCTCAGGACCTTTGTGGGGTGGTGGGTGATGTGCTAAAGGGGAAAGCACAGATTTCCTTGTCAGGCACATCTGCACTGTGGTCTCCACTATTTTATCAGCTGCGTGGTTACAACCAGGCTGATCAGAAATGCAGGCAGAGTACTGGGGGAGGGGGCCACTAACTCCTAACTTTTAGGTTGTAGATTTTGTTGTTTTTGTTTTATATTGATTTGTGGAGGGTTTGGGCGGTGGGGGTTGGAGGAGGTAGCTGTTAAAAGAAGTTTCCTGGGAAAGTTATGCCTGAGATGAATCCAGTGTTTGGAGACTGCATAACAAAGTGGCTTAGTGTTCTGGTTTGGCTATCAGAGAGAACTGGGTTCAAATCCCCACACTGCCCCTTACTATGTGACACTGGCAGGTCCTTCATAGTATCTTTCTCAGAATATTGTGAATATTAAATAAAATCTTGTACATTAGAGCACTTAACACGGTGCTCAATAATTGGCAGCTACTATTACAGAAAAATCTAACAATGATTTGCTTTTTCAAGTGTTTATAATGCAAAAGAATCCTTCCTGGGCAGCCCCAGACACTGATACACCCACCCCAGTGTTTAGTAAAATGCAGTTCTAAGACTATCTGTATCAGAATCACTCGAAGAATTTGTTTAGAAGCAGGTCCCTAAACACTACCTGTAGGCGGTTGAATAATGACCCCAAAATATGTCTGCCCAGAATCTGTGTGACCTGAATTGGGAAAAGGGCTTTTGCAGACGCAGTTAATTACTAATCTCAAAATGAGATCATCCTGGATTAGGATGGATCAGTAAATCCAATGACTATTGTCCTTAGACAAGAAGGCTGGAGACACACAGGGAAGAAGGGAATGGGAAAATGGAGGCAGAGATTGGAATGAGGTGTCTCCAAGCCAAGGAATGCCAAGGATTGCCGGCAGCCCCAGAAGCTAAGAGAGAGGCATAGAACAGATTCTCCCTCAGCACCTCCAAAGGGAACTAGCTCTGCTGACACCTTGACGTCAACCTCCAAAACTGTGAGAGAATAAATTTCTGTTTTACGCCACCAAGTCTGCGATACTGTGTTATGGCAGCCACAGGAAACTCACACACCACGCGCAGGCGATCCAGGTTAGTGTCCGGGAATATGCGTTTCACCAAGCACGTCAGGTGACTCTGGCACCTGAACACCTGAGAACCTCTGTCCTAGCCTGTTCCCTTTCACCTGAGAAAGCCACACTGCTCCTCTTCCTATGACCCTCATTCTGTGAATGAGTCCAAGGGACATATGAAGCCAGATGAGCATGGCTCCAAGAGACATCAGACGCCATGGAGAAGACCAGGGACTTCTTCCCAGACTCAGCACAGGTTCTGTTTGGAATCAAGCCAGTGAGTCTGCAGCTCTGCAGGCCCTTCATGCCCCTCAATAACTCTCCAGGAGAAGGAGTCTAAATTAAGGCCTAGAGACTTGAATGTATCTCCCACTTAAGGGTAAATGTCAAAAGTCTTTGTTTGACAGTAGGCCCAGGAAAACGCCCCCACCTCTAACACCAGCCCAAACATAAAATTTTACACAAATACAGTATATTCACTCTTGGTAACATATTCTAATCTCTAGAAAAACAGCTCTTTAAGGACTGAATATTTGTGCCCCACTCCCCTTCAAATTCATATGTTGAAACCCGACCCACCTTTGTGATGGCATTAGAAGACAGGACCTTTGGGAGATAATTAGGATTATAGGAGGTCATGAAGGCATAACTCTCATAAGTGGGAGTGGTGCCCTTACAATAGGGACCCCAGAGAGTTCTCTTGATCTCTGTCTGCCATGTGAAGGTACAGAGAGAAAAGAGCCATTTGGAAACCAGAAAAAGGGCTCTCATCAGACCTGAATCTGCTGGCACCTTGATCTTGAACTTCCCAGCCTCCAGAAACGTGAGAAACGCGTTGCTGTTTATAAGCCACCCGGTCTATGGTGCCTTGTTAGAGCAGCCCAAATGGACTAAGACACTCTCTTTCCCAAAGTGAGCATCTGAATCAGTTACCAGGTATAGTGATCGGGAATGAGAAGAGTGAGGGGAAGTGAGAGCAGCCTAGTCTAATTTTTATTTAATATTGTTTAAGATCCCTGCTCTGGGAAAAGTGTCCTTCCCATCTACCTCACCTCAATTCCACACCAGAGAAGAAGGGTTCTATTAGAGCTCAAGGAAAATACGGATTTTAAAGAAACACAGTTAGGCCAAGGCACTGGGGCTTGTTGGTTTGGGAAGTAGAGAGGTTCGAAGTTCTCCACTGTTGAAGGCTGACACCTTTCTCTCAACCCTCCCTCTCAACAAATACAGCAACACTCGCTGAAGCCTAGATGTGCCACAGGTCCGGGAGGTGCCATCACACTCAGGAGGCCTATGCAGCGGTTCCTAGACATTCATTCACGAGACCCAACTGGGGACTAGATTTAAGGAGGACACTTCTAGGCCCTCCAAGAGATTCTGAGTCAGCAGGTCCAGGGTGGGGCTCTAACTCCCAAAAAAGGAAATATAGAATAGATAACTTAGACAGGCCTCCAGTCTACATTTTATGCTAAAATCAAAACACAAGATCAGCCTGGCTCATCAAGATGTAGAACTAGATAGGGGTCTGCAGCCTGCGTGGGCCGGAGCGCTCCTTGCATGGTATCCCTCTGGACTCAAACAGATGGTAGCAAGTGACCAGCTCAGAATTCACAACAGATCAAACACCCTAAAAAGATGAAGACAACCCCTTTGAGTTTACTCCAATTTCTTCACGCTTTACTGACACTAATTCTGGCATAAACCAACTCTAATTAGTTGTTGGATTTTGTTTTGTTTTGTTTTTTTAACTCATTTTAGCTACAGTTGAATAGAAGTGCTGAAATGAGTTAACTCCAGAGAGAAACAAAACGAAAACTCCATAGCGTTTCATCGGCTTCCAGGCACGCTGGAATTTTTATTACCTTTCATATTTGACAAAGTTTGGTTTCTATGATTTCTGATAAATAATACCTATGGGGAAAAAAAGGATTCTCAAAATCGTTTTACTAAATCAGATAAGAAGCTAGAAAATAATGTGGTTTTCTTTCATGCAGTCGCTGAATTATGTAAGAAGTCTCACCATGAAACTTACTATTGCAGCACACCTACAAGGGATTGTTGTCTCTATTTTTACACAACAGATAAAAATCAACAGTATTAAGGGCTGGGGAGGGATTAAAACCAAACACTTGGATAACATCAAAACTTCTATCAGTCACAGCTGTCCCTGTTATTTTGCTCTCTGTGTCAGCGAGGGTTTAGCAAAGAAATTACTTTTACATAACTATCTGTTCTCTTTAATTGCTGTACCACGATTATCTTGGAAAGGGTTCTGATGCTTTCCTTGCTGCCCCTTCCTTCGCACGATTCCCTCACCACAAACATTCAAAACTCAGGTATATGACTTGCACAAGTCAAACAGCAACAGTCTTGAGGCCAGAAACAGTACTACCAGAGTCACAAACTGAATATACACAAAGTGAGAAAGTTATTTATATAAACAAAAACTAAAATAATCAATATTTCTACCTATCCTTTCAGGAGCAAAAAAGAAAATGTAAATTCAGGAGAGTCAAAAGAGGTTACTATTAAGTCTCTCAAAGGAGTGTATGACACTTAAAACAATAATTCCACTAAGTTCATTATGAAATGTTCTACATGGATGTGATTTGACATGACAGAAAAAACAGGGGCTTTTATTTTTTTTTAATTGAGGTAACATTAGTTTATAACATTGTATTTGTTTCATGTGTACAACATTATATTTCTACTTCTGTCTATACCACAGCATGCTCACCACCAAAAATTTAATTTCCATCTGTTACCACACACTTGATCGTCTTTACCCATTTTGCCCTCCCCCTGCTCCTTCCCTCCTGGTGACAACTACTCTGTTCTCTGTATCTATGTGTCTGATATGGTTTGGTTTGGTTTTGTTATTTATTTAATATTCTACATATGAGTGAAATCATACAGTATTTGTCCTTCTCCATCTGATTTATTTCACTTAGCATAACATCCTCAAAGTCCCTCCATGTTATTGCAAATGGCAAAATTTCATATTTTTATGGCTGAGTAGTATTCCAACACATATACAACACCACATCTCCTTTATCCATTCATCCACAACAGAGGCTTTTAAACCAGACAGTCCCAGGTTTAATTTTGACTCAGTCACTTACTACTTGGCTTTGAGCAAATCATTTCACTCATATGAGCTTCAGTTTTCTAATTTTTTAAATGGCAATATTAATGTCTATCTCAAAGACAGGATGGAAGGACAAAAGAGGACATCGTAAAGAATGCATTTCATTGCTTGGCACGTTAACGGACACTGAATAAACAGTTTGAAGCCTTCTAATACAACTGTGACCAGTTTTTCAAATAAAATGTAGCCAAACCCCACTCTTCCACTAAGTTTATCTAGTTTAAATACTAATAAAGTATAATTTCTTGGTATTTTTCTCTGGTAGTCTATTCTCCTCCCCTTCTGGTTTGCTGCTAACCAGGAAATCGCATTAACTGAACCAAACCTGTTAAAATCATATGTAAAATAAAAAAGAACAGATTTTGCATGGGGGTCTTCAAGGGGCTCTTTAGTGAATAAAGTACATGAGAATAGGCGCTACAGAGACACTAGGATATCTCTTAGGTCATCTTGTGAGATAAATTCGGCTTCTTACCTGTTTCCTGGCAAGGTTCCACCTAGTTTAGGTTGCCAGATAAGCAACAGCTGATAAGAAAGATGCTGCCGTAATCAGCTCACTTGCCAGTAAATGCCTAGCAGTGTACTTAAATGGAAAAAAGAAAAAAAAGAACATTTGTTTAGCTTGAAGCAATAGTCATAAACATATGCAGAGTATGCAGTTTTGACAACACAGAGGGTTCAGAGAACTTCCAAAGGAGGTTATAATATCTATTATGTCCATTTCTAATAAATACTGCAGTGGTAATGGGGTGAATAGGCCTCTCAATTATAAAAAATTCTTGCCCCTTGTTTACAATTATCATTTGATATTTTACCTATAGGATCGATCAATGTCATGTTTAAAGTATACAGTACACTCGTGCAGTTGTCACTGAAATGATTAACAGCAGTTCAAGAGGTATAACTCCAAATCGAGAAAAGCAATTCATGGCATACAGCAATTCTCAAAACTTTTATGAGTATTTCTGCAAGATCAGAGGGACAAAGTGACATCTCCAAAGAACTGCAGATAAGGATCCCTGGTTGGGGAAGGTGAGCCATGCTGGAAATTCTTGAGCAGACTAGAGGAGGTGATGATGGTTTTCAACTAACCTGGGGATCCCAGTAAACCACAGCCAGAAAAGCAAGGCGCAGAGTTGGGTGGCCAAACTGCTGCCAGACAAGACTGGAAGACGTCCTTAGCAAATGAAAGTTGCCATTCACAAGACCTTGCACAGAACCAATGACAGCTGAAACAAAAGTACTGAAAGAAACAGTACTTATTTCACCACTATTTTATCACTAGTCTTCAAAAATAAATAATTAGAAGCCGATCGTGCCAAAGATTAAGAGAAAATGGAATATTTGACAATTATCTATAACATAATAGCTACAAAGACCAGGGGCCTTATGGTTCAAAAGAGACCTGCAGATGCTAAGAGTAACTGATGTAGAATTTGCTATAGTCCCTGACAGCACAGTGTTTAGCACACAGTGGCCCATTAATCAACAAGTATTCACTCTCTGTGTGTATAGCACTGGGTAAGATCTAGGAATACAGAATCAGATGAAATCATTGCCAACATTAGTCAGGCAAGGAAGGAAATGCAAGAGTAAAAGAAGTCATAGAAATCCTCCGTGGACTGCTAACTCTGCAGCAAATCCCACGCAATGTTGATACAGCGTAGGGAAGACTCATCACTCTAACTCGAGTCTCACTCTCCTGGCTCAGGTCAGGGGCTTCCTCCAAAGACCAGATTTCTTGTGTGATGCATCTCGGGCCTTGCTGGATAACTCCTCCAATCTGTTAGTGTGCCTGCAGGGCCTTCTTTAGTTTTAAAAACAATGCCTTTTATGTAAAACACTTGAGAATTCCTAAACCATGATCTCCATAGTGTTAATCTAGTAGCTTCTTGGAAATGTAATAAAAATAATGCATAACGTTGTGATTTGGTTTGGGTTCTCTAGAAGCAGACCCCAAGAAAAGACTTCAAGTACAAACTGTTTATTCAGGAGGTGTAGGGAATAAAGGCAGGAAAGTGGGGAGGAGAGATAAAGGAGGGGAAGGCATCTAGTAAAGGGTGAGCTCTCAAACAGCTAGGATGGGTGCCTGGAGTTAAATTCTCTGGAGAAACTTTGGAAAATGGTGCAAAACATAGTGACAAGATTACCGCATTTGAGGGTGAAGGAGCTGGGTGTGGTATTTTATACACCAGCCTTAGAGGGTAACTGAATGAGGCCTGCTGCTGGGTGGGGAGAGAGGAATATTAATTCCCCAGAACTGATCTGCTGACCATGGACAAAGTGGCCTTTGAGGGGCAGCCCTCAGACACACAGATGCAGGTGCTAACAGCTGGAAGTCCACTGGAGCAGAGTGAAAGGTTCCAGGAATAAGAACGGGTGCTGGCAGCATCTGGCACATCGACATGCAGGTAAATTAGTTCTATTTTTATTTGTCCACAGAGTAAGTGACAAACTAACCCAATGTGAAAGTACTAGGAAATATAACTAATCCTTTTTTTAAAAAAATAATGAAAAATGAAGCTTTGTTCTCACTATATACGCAGAACATTTTCAACCTATCCAAATGTTCAAGATATTTTTAGTGTTCAATCTAAGAAAAGCTATCATAAATTTCTGCCTAGCTATCAACTTTATCTACTAAATATTTAAAATATTAAAATATATCATTTGAAGCATGAGGTTTGATTCCATTGACATGCTTCATTTATTTTAATGTGCTAATTAATATTTCCATCTATATTTGGGCTTTTTTTAGTCAAAATTGTTTTTAAAGATTCATAATGGGGTAAACTCAAGGAGGATTCACAGATCTTATGCTTCCATCTAGAACAGCAAATGATCTATCCAATACTATACCAGACATTCAAAGAGGGACACAAAAGAAGTACTACACCCAGACCCTCTACCTTCAAGGATAATAATCCAGTAGGTGGGAGAGCTGGGAAGCAGGGAGAAGCCACACACAAAACTATGGATATGGCCATAAGAGCAACAGGAACTCAGAGAGGATAAGACTGATATGGGCCAAATTCATTCAAAGTGAGAGAACATGAGACTTTCACTGAGCTTTTAAGAATGGATAGAATTTGGAGACACAAAAGAGAAAAGAAAATATTTCAGTTAAAGGGAAAACAGCATGAGCAAAGGCATTTATGGAAGCATGGTAGGTAGAAGTCGGTGAGGAGATTGAAAGGGAACAGGGCTCCATATTGGGAAGTTCTATGATCTGGCCCCTGCCTGTCTCTCTGATTCTGTCTCCTAAGTTTCTTTCTCTCACTCTCTATGCTCCAACATCTTTGGACTGACTTCCACTCCCTTCTCAGTCCTTTGTGCTTCCCATTCGCTCTGCCTGAACTATCAACATAAGCTACTGACGTATGAATTCACACTGTTAAATATTTATTAAATTACTATACTAGAACAGAAATGATACATAATACAATGAGAGCTCATTCTTTAAAAAAATAAAAATAAACAACAGAAATAGAGCAACAACAAAAAGGAAGAGTTAACGTGAGATTTGCTGCCTTTATTCTTTGGCCCCCTGTTTCCATTACACTCTAATCTGAAATGCCACCCTGAGAGACAAAGATATGGGAAAGATAACTTCCGTGTGATATATTGAAATTGGTAGGGCCAACGAGAGACAACTGTAGCAGACCTCTCAATGTTTTCCCAACCTCCACTTCCTTACTGAGATACTATCAATTATGCCATCAACATGTCTTTATCAGGTATTACTGTCTATGTTTTCTTTCAAGAGTTTTGTGGTTTCAGGTTTTATGTTAAAGTCTTTAATCCATTTTGAGTTAATTTTTGTGTATGGTGTAAGATAGTGGTCCAGCTTCATTCTTTTTCATGTACCTGTCCGATTTTCCCAATACTATTTATGATAGAAACTGTCCTCTCCCCATTGTATATTCTTGGCTCTTTGTCATAAATTAATTGACCACATTGATAAATAAAACCTAGGATCTTCTATGGTTCCATACAAATTTTAGGACTGTTCTATTTCTGTGAAAATGCCATTTCAATATATAGCTCATTTACCTCCTTAGTTAAATTTATTCCTTGGTATTTTATTCTTTTTGATGCAATCGTAAATTTTTGTGTATTGATTTTGTATCCTGCAGCTTTAGTGACTCCATTTATTAGTTCAAATATTTTTCCAGTGAAGTCTTTAGGGTTTTCTATATATATGTTGTCATCAGTAAATAATGACAGTTTTACTTCTTCCTTTACAATTTGGATGCCTTCTATTTCTTTTTCTTGCCTAATTACTCTAGTTAAGACTTCCTAGTGGCAAGAGTGGGTACCCTTATCTTGTTCTCAATCTTAGAGGAAAAACTTTGAACTTTTCACCATTGAGTATGATGTTAGGTGAGTCTGTCATATACAACCTTTATTATGTTACCTCTATACTTGCCTTGTTGAGAGTTTTTATCATAAATGGATATTGAATTTTGTCAAATGTCTTTTCTGCATCTACTGATTTTTATCCTTCATTTTGTTAATGTGGTTTATCACACTGAATGATTTGCAGATGTTAAATCATACTTGCATCCTCAGAATAAACCCCACTTGATCATGGTGTATGATTCTTTTAATATATTGTTGAATTCAGTTTGCTAATGTTTTGTTGAAGTTTTCTGCATTTGTGTTTTTCAGAGATACTGGCCTGTAATTTTCTTTTCTTGCAGCATCTGTGTCTGGTTTTGGTATCAGGGTAGTGCTAGCCTTATAAAATGCATTTGGAAGAATTCCCTCCTTTTCTATTTTTTGGAAGAGTTTAAGGAGTGCTATTAATTCTTCATTGAAATTCCTCATAGAATTTACCAGTGAAGCTGTCTGATCCTGGACTTTGATTTTGGGGAGGTTTTTGATCACTGAGTCAATCTCCTTAGTAGTAATAGGTCTGTTAAGATTTTCTGTTTGATCATGATTCAGTCTTAGTTGGCTGTATGTTTCTAGGAATTTAGCCATTTCTTCTAGGTTGTTCAATTTATTGGTGTATGACTGTTCATAGTAATCTCTTATGATCCTTTGTATTTCTGTAGTTATCAGTTGTAACATCCACTCTTTGATTTCTGATTTTATTTATTTGAGTCCTCTCTTTTCCTTTGTAAGTCTCGCTTAAAGGTTTGCTTATTGTTTCAAAAAACCAGTTCTTAGCTTCAATTATCTTTTCTACTGTTTTTAAGTCTCTTTATTTCATTTATTTATGTTGTAATCTTTGTTATTTCCTCCTTCTACTACCTTTGGGCTTTGTTTATTCATCTTTTTCTAGTTCCTAGAGGTGTAAAGTTAGGTTATTTGAAACTTCTCTTATTTCTTGAGGTAGCAATTTATCACTAAGAACTTCCCTCTTAGAACTGCTTCTGCTGCATCCCATAAATTTTGGTATGTTACATTTTCATTTTTGTTTGTCTTAAGGTATTTTTTATTCCTCTTTTGATTTCTTCTTTGACCTGCTGGTAGCATGTTGTTTAATCTCTACAAATTTGTGATTTTTTCAGTTTTCCTCATGTAATTAATTTCAAGTTTTATATCATTGTGGTCAGAATAGATGCTTGATATGATTTCAATTCTCATAAATTTATTAAGACTTGTTTTGTGGCCTAACATATGATCTATCTTGGAAAATATTCCACATGCACTTGAGAAGAATGTGTATTCTGTTGCTTTTGAAGGAAACATTCTGTAAATATCTGTTAAGTCCATCTGGTCAAATATGTCATTTAAAGTTGATGTCTTCTTATTAATTTTCTATCTGGATGATTTATCCATTGATGTAAGTGGGCTATTGAAGTCCTCTATTATTATTATATTGCTATTTATTTTCCTCTTATGTCTGTTAATATATGCTTTATATATCTAGGGGCTCCTATGTTAGGTGCATAAATATTTACAAATGTTGTGTCTTCTTATTGGACTGACCACTTTACCATTTTGCAATGCCTTTTTTTGTTTCTTATCATGGTCATTGTTTTAAGTTATATTTTATCTGATATAAGTACAGCTACTCCAGCTTTCTTTTCATTTCCATTCAAATGGAGTATCTTTTTCCATCCCTTCACTTTCAGACTGTGCCTGTCCTTACATCTAAAGCGAGTCTGTTGTAGGCAGCATACAGATGGGTTTTGGGGTTTTTTTTTAATCTATTCAGCCACTCTATCTCTTGATTGGAGAATTCAGTCCACTTATGTTTAAAGTAATTATTGATAGGTATGTGCTTATTGCCACTTTGTTTAGTGTTTTCTTGCTGTTTTTGTAGTTTTTTTCTGCTCCTTTCTTCTCTTGCTCTGTTCCTTTGTGGTTTGATGACTTTCTTTAGTGGTATGTTTATATTCCTTTCTCTTTTTCTCTTATATATTTACTATAGGTTTTTGCTTTGTGATTACCATACAGCTTATAAACATAATGTTATAAATATAACAACTTATATTTATAAGTCTATTCTAAGTTGATAACAACCTAAGTTTGATTCCATTATAAAACTCAGTATTATTACTCTCCCCCATCCATGTTTTGGTTTTGATATCACATTTTACATCTTTTTATCTTGTGTATCTCTTAACCAATTATTGTAATCATAGTTATTTTTACTACTTTTATCTTTCAACCTTTTTACTAGCTTTGTGTGTGATTAATCCACTACTTTCTCTGTATATTTACCTGTCCAGTGAGATTTATTCTTTTACATGTGTTCTTGTTACTAATCAGCACCCTTTCTTTTCAGCTTAAAGAAGTCCTTTTAATGTTTCTCATAAGGCTAGTTTTGTGGCGACAAACTCCTTTAGCTTTTGCTTGTCTGGAAAACTCTTTCTCTCCCCTTCACTTCTGAATTAAAACTTTTCTGAGTAGAATATTCTTGGTTGGCAGTTCTTTTCTTTCAGCACTTCAAATATATCATACCACGCTCTTTTAGCCTGCAAAGTTTCTGCTGAAAAATCTGCTGATAGTCTTATGGGGGTTCCCTTGTATATAAGAAGTTGTTTTTCTCTTGCTACACCTCTTCATATAGAGAATTTAATAAGTTTACAGTTAATAAAGGGTATATTGTTTATACATAAGGTGACTAGAAGCACTGATTTGTCTAGATTACATGATATCCCATTGTAATTTTCCCCTCTGCTTCACAACGATGTCCTAGTTTGGACAGTTGATTATACGATCACCTATTTATACAGTAATCTATGACAATAAAAAGCAATTTCATGATACCTTACAATATTAAAGTCCCTAAACTTCTTAAATAGGCCAAGTTGGCAGGAGTTAATTTATGTCTGACTTGAATTTTACCAACAGGTAAAATAAATTAGAATATCTATTCTGGTTTTTAAAATAATACATTAGTTGTGTCTCAAAATTCTACAAATAGTATCTATGACAAGCTTCCCAAAGGCATGCAGGAATACAGCACATGTATCTATCTCTCAGGCTAACAGTTACAGACTATCTTTAAAAATTGATTGGGGCAAACAAAATAAATACAGCTATCAAATTTGAGTACTTTTAAATACAATTTACAAAATTTCCTAATGGAGAAAATATTTTCTTCTACATTTGTCCAATACTGCACCTCAGTCAGTAGAGCTGGGATAAGGGTAACTGACCTAGCTCCAGAAGAAAAGCATGAGAGGAGAGGCTTGAAACAATTACTGTATTCCATCCTCCTGGTCATACCATCCAGGAATGGAGAGGCACATGACTCACGCCAAACCCCACACAACTAAGTAGAGCTAATCTCAGGGGCTTTTCCTAAACAATCACTCATTTCCACCAGACTTAAGCCTCTTAGGATATAGGGATCTAAACTACTACAGCCAAATTGTTCTCATATCAAGTCTGAGACTGACATCAACACAGATGAAGGAGACACAACTCAACGAAAGAGAAAAACTGGGTCCTGATTTCCTTCTAGGGCCCCTGTGTCCAGCTGTGCTTAACATCTTCCTTTTACTCTCCCTTTATATGAGCTAGCAATTTCCCATTTTTCATTTTCTGTCCTTTGCAACTAAAGAAAGTAGAGACAACTAACAGCTTATACTTCCTTTCCCTTTTATTTTCCATATCTCTTTTCATTCATTATTATCTTCAATAGAAATAAAGTCAATTTAGTATTCATAAGAGAAACATTTATTATTGTTAACTATATAAAGGATGAGTGTTTCAAACTCATTTTCCAAATGATTGTTTTCAGTTGTGATTCTCATTATTATGATCACAGCATCACTAAGAGGAGCCGGTTGACTCTTACAACTAGGTAACAGGCTTTTCAAAGTTTTAGATGCTATCTAAATAATTAAACACAGCATGCAACTCATCTATCATTAGACTGACTGATTTAATTACTCAATAAGCAGACAATTAACTATCACTTAGAGGGGAAAATTCTAGGAGTTCACTTTATTGTCCTAATGCTATGTATACAATTCCACTAAACTAGTAAAAAAGAATGACACAGCCTTTATTAATAAACTGTTCAATGTA